>NC_092818.1:135094212-135181712 GCF_023375885.2 Dermacentor andersoni
TAATGGAACGTTGATTAGGATCACAATGTTTTTCAAGACTTCTTCAAGTACATCAGAAGGCTGCTTGTAAGGACCAGGGTTACTGTCAACGTCGCCGCAAAGAAGCAAAAGCAAAGAAACAAAGAAAGAGATAGAAAGAGAGAGAAAACATTTATTGTTAATAAGGTGGGGCGACTTCCTCATAGGGTGGCTCGCACCACTCCGCGTGCCCTCTGGATCAGCCGTCGCTGCTCTTGCGGGTCTAAGCTGGTCAGTGCAGTCCCCAACAGGAAGGCGAATGTGAAGGGTAGCAAACTGGACTCACTCTAGTAAACCATTGGTAACACAACCTGCCTTTCCTCCCTCCCTTCGCTCTCTCTCTTTGGAGGAGATGGTCATCGGTTGCGTGTGTTTTCGAGTGCATTGGGATAAGTAGTTCTCTGAGGAGGGACCACGCTTTGGATGTGCTCAGTGTGCCGTTAAGATGTTCGCAGGTGTTGTACCAATTGTTATTAGTGAGGTTTATGGCGTGTTCTTGCGCTTCTGCTGTGATCCGTACGATTTTTATTTCAGCTTACGGTTGTGCCGCTGCCTCTTACATCGTTTGGTCAGGCCTGTTCGCGCATCCCAGGAGCAGATTTCTGTCCACATACGGTGTCTCCGTTGTTGCAGTGAGTTTCTTGGTGGCAGCTTTAAAATCTGATTCGAGCTGTTGTGCCCAATCGTGTAGGGAGGGCGTGTCGTGCTGTTCAGTCTTGGTTCTGTTGCTCCCGAAAGTGTCCCATTTCGTTATTTTGATTGCGCGTTCTGGGGTGCGCGTGGCCACCAGTTGGACTTCTGTGGCTAGAATGCTGTGATCACGGCCCATGTTCTACATTAGGTTGTTCCAGGAGCATTGAGTCAATCCCTTGACCACTGTTATGTTGGGGCAGGTATCCCCGCTTACGCTGTTACCCGTTCTGGTTGGTATGTCAGGTTGTGTCAGCAGAATGAATCTATCAAGGGTTATGGTGTAAGCTAGACGGCGTCCTTTTGGCGTTTCTATTTAGTATCTCCAGGATGGTTGGGATGCATTGAAATCTCCCAGAATAATCAATATTTTGGTTTGTTTGCTGGCGGTCGAAAAAGAAAAATTCCAAGGCAGCTCTACATTGCTTGCTTTCCGCCGCTCACTGTGGACCCTACGAACTCCCAGTCCTAGAAATCCGAGAGCTCTTTCATCGCCTCGTCGAGCGTCGACACGACGTCACATTTCAGTGGCTCCCTAGCCATTGTGGCATTATGGGCAGTGATCAAGCCGATGAAGCTGCTCGAGAGAGAGAGAACTAAACTTTTATTTTCCGAAACGGTAAACCGAGTCAGAACCCGGTTCACCCTAGGTGGGAGGATTCCTTATTCCAAGAACCCTTTGGCTTGGGCTGCCTTCTTGGCCCGGGCGACGAGACTGCGTTGGTCGTCCAGGTCATCGGAGGAAAGCTTGGCATCCCACGTTTCAGTTGTCGTATGGATCTCAGGTGAGTTGGGGCGCTCTTTTTGTGCTTCTATGGGGCGGCTTTCCTTGGAGTCGTCTTGCGGAGCTTGTGAGGTAGGGTCTGCGGATGTGTCACGCAGTGGGCAATCCTGGACCATGTGTTGCAGGGTGTCTGGAACGTCGCGATGGGGGCATGTGTACGAGTACCTCGTAGGATACAGTCTATGCATGATTATTCCGTGCACGTAGGTGCTGGTCTGTAAGCGGCGCAGGATGATTTCTTCCTCTTTGCTCAGATTCTTGCGTGGTAAAGCGTACGTTCTTCTGCTGAGTCGGTGGTGTTGCAGAAGCTCCGAGTACTTTAGGGCGATGTCATCAACGTTGGTGGCCGGCCTAGTGTGGGATGGCAGGAAAGCCCGGCTGGTATGCTCGCGGGCAGCGGCGTGTGCCGCCTCATTTCCTGTCATGCCCTGATGGCCTGGAAACCCAGTTGATGTGGGTGTCAGGGAGCGGGGCGCGTGCGATGTGATTTCTTAGTATTTTGAGCGCGGTTTCTGATACGCGTCCTTTTTGATAGTTGCGCGCTGCTGCTTGGGAGTCTGTTAGTATTACTGCTGCTTCAGGGCAACTTGTTATTGCCAGAGCCATTGCCGTTTCCTCTGCAGTCTCGGGGGCTCAGGCTGGGATGGTCATAGCTGCAAGTTTTTTGCCTTGGTGATCCGTGACGCTTAAGGGAAAGGCGTTTCGTTTAATATACCGGGCAGCATCGGTGTACCTCGTATCAGGGTCTCTCCCGTATTTCTTGCTGAGTGTGCGGATTCTGCTTTGCCGACGCTCCTTATGATAAATTGGATGCATAATGCGCGGTATACTTGCAACGCTGATACAGTCCCGGACTGCAGGTGGGATTCTTGCTTTCTGGTCTGTGTCTGCAATGAAGCTTTCGCTGTAGTTGAGGTAACGCAAAACTGCACGTCCGGTGGGTGTGAGCTTGAGCCGCTCTAGTTGGCTGATCTTATGAGCATCGACAAGCTCTTCCCACGTATTGTGGACGCCGTGCTTGAGTAGTTTCTCCGTTGGTGCCATGGGTGGGAGGGTCAAGGCTACTTTGATTGCCTTTCGAATGACAACATTGAGTTTCTTGATTTCTGCCGGCTTGAGCGTCAAGTAGAGAATTCCGTAGGTGATACGTCTAGTTAGGAGAGCTTGAATTATGCTTAGTGCTTGTTTGGAGGTGCGTAACTTGTGACAATGTGCTTTGGAGACGCGGGAGAGTGGCCACCCCTGATCCGTCCTTGTGGATGTGAAGTCTGAGTACGCGAAGAGAGTCGACTGTAGGGATCTTGGTTCCGTTGAGCGAGACGGTAGGATCGGGTTCGATATAGTTAGGTGGTCTTCCTCGTGTCCGTGCTCTCAGGACGAGAAGCTCCGACTTTTCGGGTGCGCATTGGAGACCGCAATCTCGGAGGTATCTTTCGATAGCATCGACAGCTTCTTGTAGATTGCGTTCTTGTTGTCCAGTAGTAGGTGCTTTGGTCCAGAGCGTGACGTCGTCGGCGCAAAGGGCATGGCATAGGTTTGGGAGGACGTTCAGTTGTTTCGGTAGCTTGATCATTGCGATATTGAAAAGGAGGGGTGAAACAACTGATCCTTGTGGAGTTCCTTTGTTGGGTAGCCGAAATTTATCGCTGCGGAGGTTGCAGATGCCTACTGTTGCTGTTCGGTGTGTCAAAAAGCTGCTGATGTAGTTATAGATCCGGGCCCCGCAGCCTGTATCTTCGAGGTTGCGGAGAATGGCTTCATGGCTCACGTTGTCGAATGCGCCCTTTACGTCGATTGCCAGGATTGATGATTTGCGTCTGTGATCGAGGTAATCAAGCAAGTCTTCTTTGAGGAGCAGGAGTACGTCCTGCGTGGACAGATGCTGTTGGAATCCGAACATGGTGTGCGGCAAGTGTCCGTTGTCCTCGAGGTATGTCGTTAACCGGGTCGTGCACCATGTGCTCGAGGAGTTTGCCCACGCAAGATGTGAGGGAAATGGGACGTAGGTTTTCGATGCGAAGGGGTTTGTTGGGTTTGGGTATCATGGTGACCTCCGAATGCTTCCGCGCTGCTGGTAGGTGCCCCTTTTCCCAGCAGTCGTTGCAGTACTGTGGCAGTGCTGTAGTGGCAGATTGCGGGAGGTTGCGTAGGAGCTTATTAGTTATTCTGTCCTTGCCGGGATTGGTGTTTCTAGTGAGTTTGGCTAATGCTGCCTGGAGCTATGCCTGGGTGAATGGTCGATCGAGATCTGTGTTTGGCGCACCGTCGTACGTCTTTCCGCTCGCTGCTGAAGTGGGCTTGTCGCTGCTAAGTTTCTGCTGAAGCTCACGAAGGAGATCATGCTCCGATCCAGCATGATTGTGGATCAGTCTGCGCAGATCTTGCCTCTGTTGCGTTTTGGTGCGATCGGTAGCTAAGAGAGCGCGTAGGAGATGCCAGGTTTTCTTAGTGCTGAGTGTCCCTTGTATGCTGTCACAACAGGTGCGCCAATTTTGCCTGCTAAGTTGCTCCGCGTAATCTTGGGCCTGTATGGTGAGAAGGGCAATTCGTTGCTTAAGTTTTCTATTGAGCTTTTGTCCCTTCCATCTCTTCAGGAGGCTTCTTTTGGCCTCCCAGAGATGAAGGAGATGCGGGTCGACTGCGGGGGTGTTGGTGCTTAGCTGGACGCTCTTGGTGTGGTTTTCTGCGGTGATGAGAAGGCCCTTGAGCCAATGGTAGATGTCGTCGATTGTTGTGTTGCCGCTGAGGTTGTCTCTGAAGGACTTCCAGTCTGTTAGTCGAGCAACTCCAGTCTTGGTTGGTTTCCGGTTATGCGCGATGTCAAGTTGGATAATGTGGTGGTCGCTTCCGAGCGTCTCCGAGAGTCGACTGCACTCGGCCTAGTGGACGTTCGTTGTGAACGTAAGGTCCGGGTTTGTGTCCCTGGAGACACTGTTCCCGACTCTCGTGGCCTGCAGTGGGTCGTTCTAGAGTGTCAGCCTGTGTTGTTGAGCAGTGTCGTGCACTCGCGCTCCCTTCTTGGTGGTGTTTGGGTAAGCTCATGCTGTATGTGGGGCGTTGAAATCTTCCATTATGACAACCTGATGTCCTTTCGTGCGTTTCCTGAGTTCACGGACAAAGTGGTCGTATTCCGGAAGTTGATCACTAGGAGGGCTGTATATGCTGGTGATAAAGAGGCTTTGCTGCGTTTTTCTGTCTGGTATGATCACCACTAGGGTGTGCTCGATGGGGATGTCTTCTATTTCGTGTTCCTGCGTTGTGAGAGTTTTCTTGGTAAGGATGGCTGTGCGTTGAGTTTGTGCATGAGCGGTGTATCCTTGAAGTCGGACGTTGTGGGTATTGGTTTTCTGTAGGGCAAATACATCAGGGTGGTCCAATTTGACGAGTTCTTGTAGCTTTGCATACCGGGGACGGAAGGATCGACAGTTCCATTGCCAGATGCGCAGAGTATTTTGCGGACTCTTTGTTGTGGTTTTAGGTGTCGCCATCATGAGGCTCTTCAGCTTCACAGGCAGCTTCATGGTGGGGTGAGATCGAGCGGGAGGCATTGTGACTGTTCGTGCGAGCCTTCTTTCTACCCTGCTCTGTCGTGTTGAGAAGGCTGTCGAGGTAGGACTTTGTGACATAATTGTTCTTTCCTTGTGCTATGAAATTGTTGACCTGGGCTGTTAGGCCGGTAACCTGGCTTGTGAGAGTGGCGACTTGATTTGCGAGGGTGACTTGGGTGTTAAGGGTCGCAATCTTCTCGGCGATAGGCTTGGTGATGTTTTCAGTCAGGGCAAGGATGTTCTTTGTGAAGACGTCCTCGACAGCCTGGAGGTGCTTTTGAACTCTAGCTTCGATCGCGGAATCAACTGCCCCCGTGGTTAGCGCTGTGAATTGTTGCTTGCTTCCATGTTCGTATTCTTTGCATCAGCGTAATTCAGGCGTTTTCGGGAACGCGATCGCGATCTTGATCGTGATCTTGACATGGGCCTGTTACTTCTTGCGGTGCTACTGGAGGCATTACTTGAGTTGGCGGCGCACCCACTGGCCACTTCAGCGTAATTCACGCGTTTTCGGGAACGCGACCGCGATCTTGATCGTGATCTTGACATGGGTCTGCAAGTTCTTGCGGTGCTACTGGAGGCGTCACTTGAGTCGGCGGTGCATCCATTGGCAGCGCCTAGTTCAGGGAACTCATCGCGGTTGGAGCTCCATCGACTATCTCGCTCTTGGATCCTGTTTTGCCATTGCTGTCTTACTTGGTAAGGCGGTGGGTTGGGCTTGAGCTTTTTCTTGCATTCTTTCCTAGCCGTTTCGTGCCCTTCTCCGCAAATCTTGCACGTGGGATGGCTGTCATGGTTCGGGGTTTGGTTTGTTTTGCCACATTTGTAGCAGAAATTTCGGGTTGGTTTTGGGCAAACGTATTGACGATGTCCGAGGTTGCCACAGGTTCGGCAATACTGAACTGATTTGCGGCAGGGCTTGCATCGGTAGTCGCCGCTCTGATAAATGATGCTGTAGGGGACGTGTGGGCCTCAAAATAGATGACCGCCGCAGTGGACTATCCGAGCATGCGGGCGTTGAGAACTCTATAGCGTGCTGGCACTCGAATTCCATCCATTAGTTCCGCACTGCAAGTCCCAGGCGTGATACCGTAGATAACACCTTTGCTGACATCTTCGGGTAGACGACAGTTGGCTTTTACGTTGTAAGTGTTGCCTCCAAGCGGTATGTTAGTGACCTTGGCTAAGTTTTGAGCGTAGTTCTTGTTTGCTGTACTTGCAATGATGAGGTTTTCTTCATTTTGCATTTGCACTCGCACGTTGTCGTGGAATTCTTTTGGCAATATTCCGCTGGATCTTCCGACTACGCGAGTGACTGCGACGAGTGACTGCGACGAGTGACTGCGACGACTGACCATTTGGCGAGTTCAAGGCCAGCTTGTGGGCGGTAGACAATTTTGATGTTGTCCAAAGGTAGCGGTGGCATTCTGGATTTGCGCGACGGCGGCGGCATGGCTGGCTGTTGTGTGGATAGGGTCACTGCGGGGGCTTTGATGCGCGTGATTTCCTTCTTGCCTTTCCTTTCCCATGTCAGCCATTGGTCATTGAGGTCTATAGTTCTGCCGCTGTTTTTATCGTAGGTCCAAGATTGCGCGACGTCGGCTTCTTTTGCTGAGTCTGTATGCATTGCGCTTGTTTCTTCTTATCGCTCGCTTAACGTCGCGTCCGTCGTGGGTGTTTCTTGGCTCATCTCAAAGTCTGCTTGTCAGCCGCAGCGCCTGCGAGTGCCGAACCTCCTCGTTGGCTCACAGTGCACGTGCAACGAACGTGCGGCAGCGAGCGCTGTCGACCTTCTTTCACGCGCACCGTGTGCCTGTTGCACGTGCGACGGCGGTTCTCCCCGGCGGGCCGGTGGGGTCTCGCGCGGCGTTAGGCTTAGGAAGGCGCGGGTTGGTCGGTGAAGATGAAGCTCGAAATCTTGACCAAACCGCACTCACGTTTAGAGTAGGTGGTATCCGCTGGTTCCTTGGAACTTGCCGGTTCTGTCGGTGCAAAATGAAAGGGGTGAGTGGCCTTTCTGTAGAAATGAGCGCAAGATGCAGGAGACCTTGTGAGGCACGCCAGTACTCCAGGGCCCCCTAGCGGAGACTCAAGCTGCTCGATCTTAAGAAAAATTATCGGGTTTAACGTGCCAAAACCACTTTCTGATAATGAGGCACGCCGTAGTGGAGGACTCCGGAAATTTTGACCACTTGGGGTTCTTTAACATGCACCTAAATCTAAGTACACGGGTGTTTTCGCATTTCGCCCCCATCGAAATGCGGCCGCCGCGGCCGGGATTCGATCCCGCGATCTCGTGCTTAGCAACCCAACACCATAGCAACTGAGCAACCAACGGCGGGTTGCTCGATCTTCTCATGAAGACGGCATGCATGCAGGAACCAATCCCGCTGTCATGCCACACAATCGTTGTGGAACACACCTAGCTTTGAGCACACGGGTCTGCATCGACTGGACCCCTGTCTTCCACTTAGTCCTCCACTTCTACTATCCCTACCCAAGAGAACAGTACTTTGCCGACTGTGGTTCAGCGTCGATTTTACCAAATCCTTTGCTTTCCGCATCAAAAGGGAAGATAGTGCTTCATGTGACCACCGCGGCAGTGAAGAAACTGTTAAACACACTTTTTGCCTTTGTTCCCGATGCAGCGCACACAGGCAGTGACTCACGACCGCGCTGGCCCGTCTTGACGACCGTTCAATTTCGGAGCAGACAGTTTCGGAACGCCGGCCTATACAGTCGTCACACCACAAGTCAACCAAGGCACTCTTGAAGTTTTTGTGTTCTAGTGGCCTATTACTGAGACTACAGTTGGGAGCGGACGTTTCCCACCTCATCTACATATTTTTTTTCGTGCCTTTGCTTTATCTCTACGCCTATTCTTTCCGTCTTTCATTACCCCTTACCCTCCTCGCAGTGCAGGCTATCAAACCAAAATTTCTTTCATGTAACCTGTTTGCCTTTCCCAATCCGTTTCTCTTTTTTCTGTAAGCCGACGCAGTAGCCCACGTTGTCTATCAGCTTGGACCACTAGGTATGTACTTATGGTCGTGAGGCCGTCATGGTCTTTCGAGCGTTGTCATTTCAGCTTTTTCACATGTCTCTCGTCATGCAGTCGTCGTCAAGCCTTCTACGCCGACCCAGTGTGCCAAGTTGTTTAATAGCTTGGATCATTAGATATGTGCTCGCGGTGGTGATGCCGTCAAGGTCGTTGCAACGTCCTCATTCCAGGTTTGTCAATGACCTTTCGTCATGCACTCGTCGTCGCCCGTCGTCATCACACGGGCTTCACGATACAGTCTTAGTTACGCCATCGTCTTCATACGCTTGTCGTCATCCGATTGTCATCATGCCGTTGTCATGACATAGCAGTCCTTGTGTCGTCGTCATACAATTGTCGTCATGCTTTTGTCGTCATGCCGTGGCTGTGATGGTGTCGTGGTCGTTCTGTCGTCGTCGTTCTAACTTTGTCATCCAACTCTCGCCCTGCCGTCGCCGTCACAGAAGCGTAGTCATGCCACTGTCGTCATGGCGTCGTTGTCACGCTATCGTTTTGTCATTGTTATCACTTCAGTGACATCGTCGTCATACTACCTCCGTCGTTCCATTGACGTCAATCCTTCTTCGTGATTCTATCGTAATTATGCTGTCGTCATTCAATCGTAATTATTTATTAATTTTTATTCACTTTGTATTTAGAGAGATAATCTCAATATGTAAATCAGTTATTGCAGTTTTGAAAGGTGATGCATCCTCGATGTAGGCGATGGAGGGCGGAAGGCGTTTCCACTCGGCACTGGTCTTTGGCAGAGGATAATCTGAGAAAACATTTATAACCCGCCGTGGTTGCTCAGTGGCTATGGTGTTGGACTGCTGAGCACGAGGTCGCGGGATCGAATCCCGGCCACGGTGGCTGCATTTCGATGGGGGCGAAATGCCGTGTACTTAGATGCCCGTGTACTTAGATTTAGGTGCACGTTAAAGAACCTCAGGTGGTCAAAATTTCCGGAGTCCTCCACTACGGCGTGCCTCATAATCAGAAAGTGGTTTTGGCACGTAAAACCCCATAATTTAAGAAAACATTTGTGGGAAAGAAAGAAATGAAAACTTGAAACCGATGATTGAGACGCGACGAGATGTATGGAGGTTCTGAAATGAATTCTTGTTTAAGTGCGTTATTTTGGTAAAGAATTTTTTTGAGAGAGGCAGAGACGAGAAATCTTGTTTCGAAGCATCAAATAATAAATCGAAGGAGTGGTTTCATTGCAGAAACGCTAGCTGTGCGGGAGTAATTTGAAAGGATGAAACGTGCTGACCTGTTCTGAAGTGGCTGAGTGATAACTACTA
The DNA here is from genome assembly GCF_023375885.2 of Dermacentor andersoni. Classification (NCBI taxonomy): domain Eukaryota; kingdom Metazoa; phylum Arthropoda; class Arachnida; order Ixodida; family Ixodidae; genus Dermacentor; species Dermacentor andersoni. The sequence continues at coordinate 135,103,600 of NC_092818.1, forward strand.
ATGTTTTTTAGCCAGGGTCCCAAACAGATGACGCAGACTCTGACTTCAGTCTAATTAGTGATCTTTAGAGCAGCAATTTTCAATGAGGTGAAGCTTTAGAAAGATTCCTGCGTATGTAACCAAGAGATCTGTTTGCATGGTTAGTAAAGGGTTCCTTGTGCGCATGCCATGAAAGGTTATTGTTTATCTGGATTTCGAGATATTTATAGAAAGTCACGTGTTCAAAGTTGGTTTCATTGATAATATAGATAAAATGAGTAGGTGATTCTGAGCGACGCGAGACAGACGTAATTTTACATTTAGTGGGATTTAAAAACATAAGCCATTGTGAGCACCACCTGCATATGTTGTCTAAATTTGACTAAAGAATAAAGTTATCACGCTGATTAATTATCTCACGGTATAGAACCCAATCTTCGGTGAATAGGTTAATGAACTGTTACGTAAGTCATTTATATAAATTAGGAATAGTAACGGGACAACGACGGAGCCTTGAGTAACAGCTTACTTTACGGCACAGTGCGGGGATGCAGTATCTATCTATAGCTGTTACAAACTGGGTATGGCTGGTTAGGAAACATTCTATCCATTTCAGTATATTAGGATCAATATTAAGAGTACTAAGCTTAAGAAGCAGTAAGCGAAGAGATACCTTGTCAAACGCTTTTGCAAAATCTAGAAACATACAGTAAATGTCCTGGCCTTTGTTTAAAGAGGAATAAATGTTGTGCATAAACGATAATAGTTGCGTTTCACAGGAGCAGCGTTTGTGAAACTCATGCTGAAATGAAGGGAAGAAAGAGTTGGATTCCAGATATGCGACGAGATTGGAAGATGCGACGTGTTCAAGGATTGTGCAAGACACGCTGGTATGTGAAATGGATCTGTAATGGAGAGGAGAATGCGGATTGCCTGATTTCAACAGACCTTGCCCACATTTCAATCTGCGGGAAAGGTAGAACACTCAGTAGATTGGGTGAAGAGGTACATAAGAAATGTGGAGCAATACCACAGCAGTATTCCTAAAAACTTTCCTATTAATTTCGTCGGCGTCCCAGGAACACGATACCTTTAAGGATTATGCCACCGTTGTCGTGCAATCATCGTCATGGAGTCCTCTTCAGACAGTCGCTATTATGCGTCCGTTGTCATACCGTCGTTGCCATGCCGTCTCCGTAGTACCATCGTCGTCATTCCTGCTTCGTCATCCGGTTATTAGCATAACGTCGTTGTCACGCCATAGTTGTCATACCAACATCACCATTTGAGAATGATCCTTTCATTGTCGTAATATCGCCTTTGCCATTCCATAGTTAGTGCGTTGGCGTCATCCAGTCGTCATCATGCAGCCATGCTCAAGCGTTACTATGGCAAGCGAGTGGCATAGCAACATGGGAAGATACCGGATCATGCCAGATATAAATGAAGAAATGGAAGTCTCAAAGTGACAACTGTCACTCTGAGACTTCTGTACTTAAGCACAGATGTTAAGCACAGAAGCACAGAGCACTGCATTTCATTTCAGAAATACGGTGTGTCGCTACATTGCTCTAATGCTAATCGCATTACCATCGGTAATCGTCATCGTGAGACGAGTTCTGCAGTAATTGTTTCTTCCATTCGCGAATTGCACCGCATTTATTTATTGTTTATCTCACCTTCAGCCGTGAATTACGATGGACTGTCGGTAAAAGCGTCAGGTGCATAATTTAATTACGAGGCGCTGCAGACTCAATTGAGGGTTAAGGTGATAGAATGATTTCTTTTGCATTTTCTAGCAATTCTCCATAATTACATAGTTATTAAATATTGGCTTGCTGTACAGTTAAACACGTTGCATTCGCATTAAATAAAATATATTTGAATCACCCGCACAAAGCGCACGCACAACTTAAATATTGGTGGCAGGCATTTCAAGAAATAAGAAAAAGAAGCTATTGTTTCTTCAATACAATAGACATGTGGCATGTCGAGCGTCCTCTCAAACATTGTATAGTGCATTCAGCAAAGTAACAGTGTGTAGCGATATTCAACAGATTGAAGCGAAATGAATCCACATTTAGCAGCCAGGTAGGTTCAGTTTACGCGGAGATCAGCGTTCGTGCTTTTTTGCCATCACTCGACGTAACTACCGAAAAGAAGTCGCGTGCAAAAATGTGTGCGCCATGACTGAAAGGGATATTTTAATACCTGAACGTGTGTATTCTCGTCTCTTATTAACATCTAAAGAAAGCCGGTGCGACCTCTTTCCTTGCGCCCACGGCGCTCAAGCAGATTCGTTGTTGCTTTGTTATTTTTGTACCATACGACAATAGGCCTCCACTCTCGTAAAAAAATACACAGTCCGCCTAAGAACTGATTTCAAGCCTACTTTCTGTTTGTTAGGCAACTTACTATCTCGTGACTTCACTATACTATTTCAAACAACGCGAGAAACTGCAAACAGCGCGCGTGGTCCCGTATTCTTTGTCCCATCCTCGCTCTGTTTGCAATAGCATGTTATCGTACTAATAAGACCGGCTAATCACCATTTTGAATCATGTTACTGTCCTGACTCACAAATTTTGTATATTGTTTTGAATGGGGAACATGCGATGTGGTTCTTTATTTTGGCTGCTGTATTGACCTATAAGGCTGTCTTCTACAGTCGCTTCGTTCTCTCTAAGACGATTCAGTAAACGAAACCAAAGTGATCGATCGAGCAGCGTGCTATTTTTGTAATATGTGGGAGGGACGCTCTTTCAAATCAGGAAAGGAAGATCACATAGCTGTGTTTGTTCTTCTTGAACATCTAAGTTGAACAAAACAGGTAGATAATGCACTCCGTGTCCATTTTCGTTGCTTTTAAGATCGCTTCCAAATACGAGAACTTAATCCCGTACACAAAACAATACGGCTTCCATTCTGAGCTTTCTTAGGTGTATCACCGCCCCCTGTGTTTCAAATATCGGCGCACCTTTTCTTCGTGGGCACTATTTTGAAGTAAATCAAGCTTGTCAACCAAGGACCTTTATAGTTCTTGTTTTCTATAATGAAGGACTATCTACAGGGTATAGGGTACGCAACATACTGTATGCTACGACACAAGGGGTATATTGCATATGTATAATTTTTCTCTCTGCATACACCTCTGCACACCACTATTCCCTCCACAAGGATCAAACGTCGCCGACGTCTGACTGTGCATCCACCTGAACGGGTTGTTGCATTTCGGCGTAGCTTGGGAACAGCGTAGTGCATAAACATAAACGTCGCGTGACATCAAAGTCGTGACGTGTGCAATGAATGAAGAACTCACAGGATGGTTACGAGCCTGTAACGGGAATAACGATATTCTAATGCACATCAAGAGAAAAAATGGAGCTGGGCAGGTCATGTAAGGCGTAGGTTAGATAACCGGTGGACAATTAGGGTTACAGAATGGGTGCCAAAAGAAGGGAAGTGCAGCCGAGGACGGCAGAAGACTAGGTGGGGTGATGAAGTTAAGAAATTTGCAGACGCTAGTTGGAATTGGTTGTCGCAGGACAGGGGTAATTGGAGATCGCAAGGAGAGGTATTGGTCCTGCAGTGGACATAAATATAGGCTAATGATGATGATCAACGCGAATAACGCGCGTAGTCCTCGCCACAGCTAGGCGTTTTCGCTCACGATTTCGAGCTCGCCGAATCGCTTGGGAATGTGAAGATCCATTCTTCTTCCATGGAATTTCAGTGTAAATTATGTCTTATAGCGTTCTCCTTTAAACTACTACATTCCTCTCCGATGCTCCGGCGCTCGCCGGCTTTCTAAGCACACACAGACGCAGCCGAAGGCGTTATGACGGTGACGTCATGAGGACAATAGGATGATGATTCTTAAGTGCTGAGGATATCATTACGACGACAGTGTGACGACGACTGTATAAAGACGATGATGTAATGACGACAGTATGACGGCGGTAGGATGACGACACTATCACGAGAATAGGATGACGAAAGCTGGAACGACGAAGATGGAATGACCACGATGGCATAACGACGATGGTATGGAAACTAATGCATGACAGTGACCGTATGATGACGATGGCACGAAACGGCGTCATAATCACGATTGAATGACCACAGCGTGATTACGATGGAATGACACCAAAAAATGACGTCGATGAAGAGAATGTAATCACTGTTGTAACGAGAATAGGGAAGAGCGACTTTGTGAAATAGGAGAAAAAAGAGCGACAGGGAAGTGAATATGAAGTATCATTTGCTTCTGGCAATGCCCATGGTGGGTATGAGCCATTAACAGAGGACGGACAGATGGATAGGCTGACGAATAGACGGACGGACGGACGGAAGGAACAAAGAAAGGAAGGAAACAAACTCTGCTGATAAAGATGGTTCATATTATGTTTTGCTGAACGCTGATGACAACGTTTCCATATTCCTGGAATTTATTGGCGAATAAATGGCCGTCTTCGAGGCGGGCGATCGTGAACAACGCCGGCATTGCCCAAGCCGTGCGGCTGCGCCAAAATATGTTCCGTTTAATGATCCACATTTAGCAGTAGGCGCATACAATACGGCCTGTTCTTCCTTTGCTTGATGTTCTTCTCTCTTCTCTTTCACGAAGTCGGTCTTTCGCATCCTATATACCGGTCGTTGTAACTATCCTTAAAGACCTTATTCTGCCCCATTCCCGCTTGTCTTCACTTTTCTCCATTTCGGCATACAGCATGTTACGCTATAAGAGAAGGGCTGACTCATTTCCAAACCCATTAAAAAAAGGAATAAGGAGCGACGCATTCGCGAATAATTTCGTTGCCAGCCGACGCGACCTCATGCACTGGTAAGCACTCCGTCGGAACATGCTGTTTTACAGTTTGCGCGTTATTGCACAATTGTAGCGCGTCGAGAAATGTGGCACATATACCTGAAGTCCATACGTTCGCCCGTTTACCCCACCTGTCATTCGCAGAAACGGTGATTTCCAACGCAACTACATTCCCACTCGCTCGAAGAGCATCGGTTCACGTTAGCAGAACAGTGCGTAGGTCTCGCGGTGCGCAATTCTGCGACATAACAATCGTTACACGCAATGCGGCCGCTTCTTTGAAGCTCGTTTTGCAAAGCGTTTTGTTTACATCCGGGATATTTCGCGGACGCGGCAATCAGCAAAAACCACTGAAGCGGGCTTCGCCCCGAAGCGTGGGGCGTATGCCGTAGAAAGCGACGAAAATATTGATGCGGTGCCGGCGTTGCGTTCTACATGTCCTTCGAATAGGGGAGCCGTATTACAAGCTCTTCTCATGATTCCCGTTTCCTTATTTTTTGTAAAGGGGGGGGGGGGGGCTGCATGCTACCGTATCCGACCGTAATCTCCACACACGAACATGCAAACGTGCATTGCTTTAACCGGAAAATTTCTGCGCGTAACCCGACGCCGTCGGTTCGGTGGCCTTCTGTACCTATGTATAAATCCTTCCAGTTCTTCCGCCCTCGAATGTGCGGCGCAATGTTTATATCGTTTCTTTCTGCCATTGTTTCGTTCCCGCTCGTGTTTCGCTGTCAAAAACTGTTTGTGAAAGCGCCACTCCGAGCGAAGTCGTCTGTTTCTCCTGCCGAGCGAACGGAAATCCTGCGCTTGTGATCAATAAACAAAAGCGCGCGCCAGATGGGGGAAACCGGAAAAGCGGGTTGGGACAGATTTTGGAGATTTGGAGAACATTTCAGCGGGCTTTAAATGGAACCTGTGCTTTCTGACAAGCTCTGGCTCGGGACAGGAAGCAAGAGTGGAAGAGACGTGCTTGTTGCTGAAAATAGAAGTGAGGGGATGCGAAGAATCGTTTTTGGACGATCCAGCCTTGTTAGGACTTATATAACGCTGCTTTGGAACGCAGTGACGAAGTTAAACGTTATATTCGAAACAATACCGAAAATAGGTGAATTAGGAAGTGTGACGTAAGAATCAGTAAGTTTTCGGGAAAGGCTGGGAGAAAAAAAAAATTGGCAATGCATCCATCCTTTAGAAATGACTGACGAAATGCTGTTAGCGATCTATGATATGGTTGGTCGGTATAATGGCTGATATGTTTTGTGTAATGATTATTCTGAAAGGCGGCACATAGCCAGTAGCAAATGCCCTGCTACCCAAGTTGGTGTCAAATAGTTCGTCGAAGAGCGGCACGTACACATTGGTATGCATACAGTGAGCCATGTTGGCGTCATAGCGGTTCGTTGAAGGGCCTCACATACCCAGTGTTACATACTCAGTGACCGAAGTTTGTCCGACTTATGGGTTTGAACGCGGTTTCTCCAGCACGGCAACCCGGTGCTCTGCCCCTTTTACCACGGGTCGACTATTGACCCAAGTTGGCGGGAAAGAGATTAGGCGCGGACATACATAGATACATAGAGACATGGAGACATGCCTTAAACTGGATGAAATTCCCAAAGAATGCTCATAGCATTAGAAAAAGAAAAAACAACGGCGCCAGCGCTGTACCTGTCCGACTGATAAGAAGATCAATAATATGGTTACGAGCCAGTTATCGTCCGCAAGAAGAAAACGAAGGCGACGAAGACCAAAACGAAGAGAATGAATGAGAAAAACTTAGGCGAAAACTCAAGCACTGCTTGGGGGAGGAGAGGAACGCTTTTCTGTCCGACAGCATCCAAACTTTCATACGTCCCAAAGTTCACAGCGCAACGGTAAGTGCATTGCAGACAGCTGTCATTACGTTTCAAAGCAAATTCGGAGCTCTTACACACGTTGCGTTTAATTTGCACTTGATAACAACGTTGCCGAGCTCCGCTTAACACCATTGCCATAATAAACACCGATTATACCTTGCATCTTATATCTCAACATTAAAGATAAGAATAGACCGCTGGATCTTTATGGGATGGTTTTCTATTGTGATAATCATATATGCAGGCTAAATTTATACTTACCATGAGCAAGAATGGAGTCTTTTCATGATAGTGTCTTTTACGAGGGGCGAAACATTGTGAAGTGCACTTTTTAAAGCGAAGATATTTACCTTTAGCCCTCGCATGCATCCTCCGCATGCGTTCCCAGGGGGGATATTCTGGCCGCCTTACGTCCGTGGGCCCATCCCGTCCCACGCAGAGACATGCGCGGGCTGATACCGGAGATAGTACAATACCGGGCCGACCCGCGGCGCAGGTGAAACAGGCTTCAAGCGTTCCGCTAACTACCAAAAGTAAGTTTAATATCTTGGGTCCAAACAGAGCCTCATAAATTCGGAGTTGCAAAATAAACACTTTATATATATGTATATATATATATATATATATATATATATATATATATATATATATATATGCGATTAGTGTTGCCAGTTGGCCTTCATGCGCTTTATTTGTTTTAAATCCTGTTCGACGAATGATAAAAGGCGGAAAGAGCGTGACCAAGGCGCCTATGCGCGCGACGGCGCTACTGTATAACGTCACGCACATCGGAGGTGCCGGCGCTGCTGCTGCAGCGGTTGCGGCAGATGCATGGGAGGTGCGGTGACCGCGGCAGCGCTTGTGCCGGCGTACACTCTTACACGAATGTACACCCTTTAGGGTGTATATTTGCCACACAACAATAATCGTCATCTGCATTGCTTGAGTTTCCCTTCTTGAAAACGCGGCGAACCACTACTTTCTTGTCGAGAATGCTCTGTCATGCTGATAACACGCATGCCGTTCGCGACTTGCAAGTACCGGGTTCGCAGCGTTAAAGGAAATGCGGACAAGCCAGATGACAATTATTGTTGTGTGGCAAGATACGACTCAAAGGGTGTAATTTTGTTGAAGAGTGTACTGTGTTGCCGTATGAAAAAAAGGTGTGATTTCATAATGTGTGCAGCCCATGCATGCCGCCTAAACAGCTTCGCTGCTAATCCATCCCCATATGAATGTTGCGGCCCCGCGAATTTTTTTTTTTTGTCAAACAAAAAGATGCTAGATATCTGTTTGAACGTCCACTTTCTCAACGTACGCAAGAACCCGCCGGCATATGGCAACTAGTCCTGCCGCAAAACAACAATACAGAGGATGATGATGATGATTATGATGATAAGCGTCATCATCATCATCATCATCATCACTATTATGATTATCATCATCAGCAGCCTATTTTATGTCCACTGCAGGACGAAGACCTCTCACTGCGGTGTCCAATTACCCCTGTCCTGTCCGTGACGTTAAGAGACTGGATGAGAGCGGTGTACATAAGAGAGCAAACGGGGATAGCCGATATTCTAATGCGTAGGTTTGATAACCGGTGGACCATTGGTGTTACAGAATGGGTGCCAAGAGGAGGAAAGTGCAGTCGAGTACGGCAGAAGAATAGGTGGGGGATTGCAATTAAGAAATTCGCAGGCGCTAGTTGGAACCGGTTGACGCAGGACAGTACAGATACTGTCACAATGATTTTTTTTGTTATTATAATTATATTTTTCATGTGGCGCTGCCTCGCTCTTCAGCACCTTGAAAACTTTTTGCGAGCTCAACCTGTTTTTCGTAAAACTTGACGCAAGATTTGTGAAATCGCAAAACGAATCCAAATTCATAAACATCGCGGAAGATTCGGAAAAGTTGGCAGTTATGGTGTTATAGGCTTCCTTAATCCATATTAGAGGTATTATCGCCTGGTCTAAAAACGCGGGCTGATACCGAAGGCAATGTAATCGAAAATATGTGTGCCTATCCTGAAAGCAGCGCAGTCTAACACAACGCCTCAAAGTACTAGCGGTCATTAGGGAAGACTGCCAGAATCAGGCACGTGACTCACGCGCCAGACGTTTCAAAGAATGACAGTGGCACGAGAGAAGCATGCGTGCGATCGTGGCCTAATTGTTAGAAAATTGGGCTGCTGTGCTGGAAGACGGGATGGTCGATCCCACTGTGGGTCATGTATTCCTTTGTAGAATTATACTTCCCCCAATCTGAAGGCATCTATCAGAAAACTGTAGGCGCGTTGAGCGTACGCGATCTCGTCACAGTGTGCATGAAATCGCCAAAGAGATGCAAATGATATAGAAACGTCACTTCGATAAGTAAGAGTGTGCAATGTCGAGCGCGCGCAGTTGTGGAGAGATCACAAACTGAGTATGCTATCACATACTTAGCGCATGCGATAACGCTCAAAGATGTGTCAAGAGCGTTAGTTACAGCAACCAAGAGCGTTAGCGCTAGCATGCGCTAACGCTCTAACTGTGCTGTCACATACTTAGAGCGTTAGCAGCGGTAAGTTCTGGCCTTTAATCCCGCACACTCGTCATCTATAGCATAATGCAAGCGTGACTTATTGAATATCCCTGCCTTTCGTTCTCTTTCTCTGTCATACGGCGGCTTGAAAACGAGCCGCAGACGATCCAGCGCATGGCTTTTACGGAGGCTACACTAGTACAAGATTAATCGAGGCGGTCGGTTGTTATTCACAACTCATAAAAAAAAAAAGCCTGTTTCGAGAGCGGGCGAGACATTTGATGAAACTGTAAATGTCTGTGGCTCGCAGCCCACGCCTCGCGGAAATGTTCTGTCCATTCTGCCGCGGAGAGTGTATAGGCTGAATGGATTAGGGATAGAGTATCTTTCTGAAGATGGAAGGGGGGGGGGGTATCGTTCGTATTATAGCACATCAAACTGTCATGCTACTTGTCTGGCTTTTCGCCTTTTTCAATCTTTCTAGGCATTCCAGGCAAAGGCCCACTTCTCCGAACTACAATTTCTTTCCTGGCGAGCGGTGCAGAAAGGAGGAAAATCCAGGCACGGTATACTTATTGCGGGAATAAATAATGCCCAATAGGGAGTCACCGAAAGACATCTTGGCAGCGATAATCTCAAAGGCAAGGTGTTTAGGACTGGACATGTCAATTATGAGGCAAAGAGAAAAGAGGCGAATAACAACATCGCAGTTTCGCCCGAAAGGTGAAGCATCGATTGTGATAGCAAATTATTAGACATTTATACGAAGTAGAATAAGTAGTTTTATCGTCCGCAGAAACCTGTAAGGGTTTGCTTACTAACTAAATTAACAAGCATGGTGTCACGCCCACACAGACAAACTTGAACACATCTTGCTCGCTCACCGTGGACACTCAACGGGGTGAGGAAGCAGGGCAGCAGCAGCGAGTGAATTGCCCTTCGTGCTGCCTCTCGCTTCAACTCGAACTAAGCGGCGAAAACACAGCACACACGAAGCCGTCACCCCTCGGTGCGCCAAGACTCTGTACCTATCGCAGCTCGCTTTCGAAATAAGGCCCGCGTGGCCGCGCTCAGCCGCGCCATACGTATACCCGTCGCCGGATTTGTACGGCCCCGCTCCTCTTTCGCACCTGCTGCTTGCGCGCGACCGAAAACGCGCGCTTCCTTCCCACCATCCTCCCTTGCGCGCACGTGATCGAGTCACCATCTTCCTCGGCTCACTCTCGCACTCTTTCACTAGCACCCACGGCATACGGCGTGCGGCCGCAATGTTGTCGCAGTTGGAATTTACACAGAACATCACGGCGATGGTGACGCCGACGCTGACGGCGGTAATGCGATTCCATTGTCCCAATAAATACTATTGCAATAACAAGAGCGGCAAGATTAAAAAGAAATAGAAAGAAACGTGCGAAGGGGTCTGAATGAAAGAACACAGCAAGTGACACTTACTACTAATGGATAATACGCGTATCCTCGGAGACGGGTTGAGATAGTTTCCGTTTGCTTTCAACATTTTCCTGTAGTTCGGGGTTAACTCGTTCTTAGCAAAGGTAACGTAGCAGAATTTCTTCCAGTTTCAAAGTAAAGGTGTTTAAGCGAAACGATGTCTAAAATTGTAGGAGCGCAATTATTGCATGCATAAAGCTGAAGACTCGTGGCCGAAGGCCAGCGAGGTTTTGTGCACTGCTCAAGATATTATTTGAGGGAGGAAGCAAGTAACCTCGTTTGGAATCTGTGTTGGGGACCGCCGATTAGCATATCTCTCAAACGGTCATGCAGGAAAAATGATCGATCTCTCCGTGTTGTCTCTGTAAGCGTCGATCGTCGACGGCGTCATTCTGGGGAACGCGTCTTGGCTTGGACAGGTTTCCCGAGTGATACATCATTATTATTCTCTTAGATCCTCCACCGAAGAGAGTGAACATTTCTTTTCCACCGTTCAGTTTCTCCTAACTCTCTGCAGGGTAGCAAACCGGACGCTCGTATGATAGAGCCACTCTTTGCTGTTGTTGCTTGCTTATCCAAGTTCACAACTGTTTTTGCCATCTCCACCGTGTTTCATATTCAGGATCTGCTTTCGGATTGCTGTCGTACGTCCGAACTTCTCCCATCAGTGTTCTTGACAGATTGTGTAAATACAGTTTCAAAGAAGAGCAGATAAACCTGCAACAACTTGCCCCCCCCCCCCCCCTCGCCCCTACCGAAAATCATGCACGATGCTCAATTGCATTCCAACTGCAAACTTTTTCAGGCAACAACAAAGTCGATAGAAACGCAGCTGAATTCTAATAATGACTTTTGTCAGGGTACTGTAATCGCTGCAGCCACTATTGTGGCTTCCTTCCTTTTATTTATCGTAAGAGGGTACAAATTCAACGCGGTACGCAGTAGTTAACGTTCTTCCAGAGCCGGCTTAGGTACGTGTACACCTCTCATAGTTTCTCTTTTTTGTGCTTTGTTTTCTTTGTTTCCGCTCATTATTCTTGCGTCCACCCCGAGTCACAATATGACTTGTTTGATGTCTTCGGCTCCCGCTAATGGAAGAGCGAAAAGCGCGGATAGCTGGGTGTTTTCTCGATGACCCGCCGAGAGAAACTTCAATAGGCTGCGCACGCCTCGGCCTCATTTCCTACTTTCCCGCGGGGAGTGCTATGTACTGGCTGCTTCGTCTTGTCGGCAAACGAGCTGTGACCGCAAATGAACTGCGCTTGCATATGGAAACATTCCAACAGAGAGAAAAAAATAAGTTGCATCTCGGTTGTCGCAGTCCGCCACTGCGGTGGTGTTCGTCTAGTTTCGTGGGCATAACGCAGCACCCGCGAGTTCAAGGCACATCGTCGCGGCCTGCTTCTAAATGAGCTGGTTCAGTACATTAGGGAACCTCGTTTCGCCTCTCTGTAACTATAGTGGTGCAGACGCAGTTCGTAGATAGATAGATAGATAGATAGATAGATAGATAGATAGATAGATAGATAGATAGATAGATAGATAGATAGATAGATAGATAGATAGATAGATAGATAGATAGATAGATAGATAGTGTTAAAGGCGGAACGTTAACTAGGATACAGAGAGAGACAAACGGGAAGGAAAGACAGGGAGGTTAGCCAGCGTGAGTACCGGCCAGCTACCTTGCACTCGGAAAAAGGGTAAAGGGAATAAAAGGTAAAAGAAAGAAAAAAGAAAGTGAAAAAATTCACACAATAACAAGATGCTAGCGCCAGAATTTTCAAAGTCGGTCGCAGAATTCAAAAGCCCTTAAGAACTTGAGCAGAACCATTAGTGCCTTGAGTGCCAAAACCCGCCGGGACCAGTCTCCTAGAGCTTCTTCCTCTGTGAAGGGGTGATCGTCCAATGTTCCAAGCGCGGTCACGAGCACTTTTCTTGACACATTGTAACGAGGACAGTCGCAGAGGAGGTGCTCGATCGTCTCCTCGCAGCCACTGTTGTCGCAAACAGGGCTGTCGGCTATTCCAGTGCAGAAGTAATAGGCGTTTGTAAATGCCACGCCGAGCCACAGGCGGCACAGACGTGTTGCTTCCACTAGTGGTAACCCTCGCGGAAGACGGAGTTTCAGACGTGGATTCAATCTGTGTAGACGTGCGTTGGCGATTTCACTGGTGTTCCACAGAGTCTGCGTAAGCGCGCGTGCGAGGGAGGGAAGCCTTGTGGCTGCATCTGTTCTTGGCAGCGGTATTGGTATACTACGGGCACCATCGTGCGCCGATCGGGCAGCGTCATCAACTGGAAGATAGTGTTATATACATACCTATGTGTCAGATAACCGGACGGAGACTGACTGTTTCAAACAGGAATGCTTGTCTTCCGATTAACCTCCTTGCTTTTCATATCTCATTCCTCTCTCTCTCTCTCTCTCTTTCTTTTTCACGTATACGTTTGGGATCTAGGGAACGGTAACTAAAAGTTTGATACTTATTCTACGAAAGTAAGAAAAGCCCTTAAAAGAAATCGCTCACGCGCTTAGCTCGTGTAAGTTGTGGGAGAGAACGTTTATCTCCAATCCATGTGCGCGCCCACCATGAGATTGTGGGATTCAGTGCTCGCCATGCCATCTTCCTTTCGTGGGCGTTTCTTTATTTCTCCCAGTGCGATGAAACCAATACAAAGTCTGCGCCTTTATAAAAGTAAGCCTGTTTCGTGAGCGGGCGAGACATTTGATGAAATTGTAAAAGTCTGAGGCTCACAGCCCACGCCTCGCGGAAATGTGCCGTCCATTCTTCCGCGGAGAGTGTGTAGGCTGAGTGGATTAGTGAACGAATGGATTCCACGACAGGAGCGTTTTAGAAGTTGCGACTGACCGAGACAACTACTCGTTCGCATGAGCAGGTGCTCCTAAATCTAGCCGCCAAAAAGAGGATTGCTTCGTGCGTAAGGCGACGTGGAATTAGGAGCCGAGTGACTCAATTTCAATTTAGCTAGTTCAGTGCAAAGCAAAAAGCCTGGACTGTCACCCCACTAAAATATGCTGAACGCCCCCGTATCCACTTGCTTCGTCTAGAGTTCGAAGCGGCTAAACCTTTTGCAGACCTTTTAGATGTAAAAAAAAAAAGAAAAATGGGAAGTTCGTTCATAATACGGCCGGCTGTGTGTGAGAATTTTAACGGTCTCACGGTTCCTCGAAGCAAACGGTATCGGGAGCTTCCTAGATTGAAGTACATGCTTTGAAAGTGATGAAATCAAGAAATGATTAAAGGGTATATTGTACGAACACGGTTGTCAAACAGCGCTAAGAGACAGAACCACAAAAAAGAAAGGTAAGAGACAGCTGTGGGCGTTTTCTGGCGACTGAAACTTTTATTGAGGAGGAGGATGATGATGACGGAGGCTTTAGTTAAGAGAAAGAAGGAGAGGTCGGCCGGAAGTGAGTTTTTATAGCCTGCTACTCCTCACCGGGGTATAAGGCGAAATGATAGAGGAAATTGGGGCAGGTGACAATGCTTTGTAGTACGATGGGCTGCATACACATTGACCATTACGCGGTATGTGCACTAACATGCACCAAACGCACAGGCAATGCGACGGTGCTTCCACACAAAATAATCTCACGCAAACATATTTAACCCATTCGTATTCATACCGCACTACAAGCATGTGTTTTTCTTAAATAATACATTGTCTGTATTTTATTTTCTTGTGGTTCCGTCCTTCAGCGCCGTGTTTTTTTCCTTTTGAAGATGATGGATCACCAGCTTTCGTAAAAATGACTTCATTGGAGAATAAAGTTTGCTTTCAGAGAACTAGGTTATCTATATAAAACGTGGGATGCGTCAATCCAATTTCATGGTGTGCGCGGCTTTCCTACAAAAAAAAAGTTGGTCTTGTTTTTAGTGCTCTGTGCTTAACCACTACGGCCGACTGGCTAAAGACCAGGAAGTCATAAAGAAAATGCGACTCAACCTACAGAATTAAATTGGTTTAAAAGAATGTCGTAAATCATCAAGAGTTCCTACATTCTTTGCGTGCTATACCCGGAAAAGAAAAGACCTCCAACGACGACAGAATTCCTTTTACTACAAGAAGGGAACTTTGTGGAACCAACACTATTAACAAATTTTCAAAGATGACTGCATCCTTCGAAGGCTACGGTGTACAGAAAACTTGGTATAACAGATATAGCTTTTGTTAGCATTTTGACTGTAAATCGTACAACTAAGAAAACTACAAGGCAGGCCAGTCTTTACTTTGCGGGCTATTAATGACAGAAGCGAACACCTCTATTCTTTTGGAAAGCACATAAAGAAATATGGATACGTGGCTGAACTTTCCCACTTCGCCGTCATGTAGCGCACTCGAACTAATGAAATCGTTTCTGCTTAATTAGAAATTAGAAAACTAAACGTGTGATTTTTCACACACAGAATCAGATTTTTCTCCTTTCTTCACCCGTCAACCAAAATCTTTTTTTCTTCAACCCACTAACTCCAAAGAAATTGAATCCGCCGTTTTAGGTTTAAAATGAACTGGCCCTTGTCTGGACAACGTCTCCGCAAAACACAGCAAATTAATTCGTTCTGCAATCATCCCCATATTAAGCCGCATATTTAACCTTACTTTCAGTTCTGGTGTTTTTTCCTGACCAACTCAAGGCTGCGAAGGTCATACTGCCTGGAAGAAAAATGTCAAATATTTACCTGGAAATTACCTTCTCATTTCTGTTCTTCCCTTCCTTGACAATGTTCCAGAGAAATTGATTCAAGCAAGGCTGCACAAGTACTTCACGAAATTTAACATACAAACTTCTCAGTTTGGATTCCGCTCAGGGTTGTCTACTGATGCTGCCATCGTACGTTTCGCAGACAATGTTAACTCTGACATTGAGCATGGCGACATTTCAGCTTACGTGTTTATATATTTTTCTAGCACTTTTTATTTTATTGACCATAAGATTTTTTTTGAAACTTGTGTGTTATGGTGTTGTTGGGCTATCGCTACCACTACTATAGAACTTATCTCATAGACCGCAGCTTGTTTTTGTTGATGGTTGTTTTACTAATCCCTCATATATATTAAAGGTGCTCCCCGAGGATCTACTTTAGGACCCCTTTTGTTCTTAACATACACTAATGACTTGCCGTCTTGCCTTTCTCGCTCTAAGTGTATTTCATATGCAGACGACACCACCATCTTTACTCACAGCTCTTACCTTAATGTTTTAATTTCCCATTTACAAGCAGATTTAAATTCCCTTGTGCTGTGGTGTGCAGCAAACCGGATATAAATCAACCATTCTAAATCGCCTTTTATGTTTTTTCATTTACCAAACAGGAAAAACGTGTCTCCCTGTCTTTTCATCAACAACCAGGCTCTTACTTCATTTGATCATATTATTCTTCTTGGAGTCATTGTTGACACTCATCTTCGTTTTCATAAATACATTTTGTCAATCTCTATTAGAATATATTTTGGCATACGTGCCCGTCTTAAAACCAGATTCTACTTCCGCCTCCATGTGATTACAGCACTATATCACGCCTTTATACAAAGCCACATAAACTATTGCATCTCATCATGGGGTCGTACATACTCCGTTCACGTCTCCCCATTGATTAAATTCCAGAAACAAGTTGTTCGCATTATTACATTCGCTCCACGGTTCACACCTTCCTTTCACCTTTTTGTTGATCTTAATATTTTGCCTTCGTCTAGCCTTTATTTTTAAAATATAGATATTATATTCTTTGGAATTTATAACCATGACCTCACTTTACACATTTACCCACATCTGCTCCCTAGCCATAATTTTACTCGCTTCTCTACCCATCGTAACTTCCTCTTGCCTAGTGTCCGTACTAAATATGGTATATCCACTTTGCTTTCTTTCTTCAGTAACATATTGGACTAGTTTACATACACACTGATATGAAATCTGTATTTTCCTTGCAAATGTTTAAAAAAAACCTGAAACAATTTTTGTTTTAAACTAAAATATTCCCTTATATCACTGAACGTTATTGATGTAGTTATATGTCTTTTTATTTTGCAATATATATATATATATATATATATATATATATATATATATATATATATATGCTCTCCTTCATTTGCTTTGCTTTTTTTTACTTTGTAGAGCTACTCGTTTTACTTGCACCGGAGGTCCCGCCAACGGTGATAAAACTTTGGGAGCTCCTTCCGTATGGGTACAACTATGTATCATTTCTAATGTATGTATAAACGTGAATTGAAGCTTCACTTCATTAAGGAAAGTAACTGAAGATTTTCAGAATGTGATTAGCATTCGTTAGGAACTTCACCCATTTCGCGGCTTGTGTCTAACCTTTATTCCAAACCCTGTGACCCAACTTGTCTACTAGACTGGGTCATTAGGTAGGGGCTGGCTTATGTCTTGCTGAGCAGACACCCGAGTCACTGGGTACGTGATAGAGGTTGGACAACTCGCTGCTGACTGATCTCTGGCCTAATGTACAACTATGGGCACTCGGTACGTGCCCGAGCAGACAACTTTGCCACTAAGTATGTAATATCGTCACGCGTCCATTCTTGACCAATCCCCCAGAATCAATGTGTCGAGGTGACGCCAATAGTATATAGCTTTAAGTACATCAAAGCAATATCGTTTCATCTGCGACAGACATCTCCGCGTTAAGCTCGGCCGCTTGATGATCAGCCGTTGCAATGGAATTGCAGCCAGGATACTTATGATCAGGGAGAGGGAGGGGAAGGGGTGCGCTTCTTTTAGAGATTTAACTGAGGTGCAGTGATAACAACGAGACATAATGTGCCGTGGCATCGTTCACCATTGTGGTTGGCAGCGAGGTGGTCACTTGGTGTCTGTGCTGATGTGTCCATAAGTTATCGTGATTGCTGCGTGGCACGGGGATATAGAATGAAGATGCAATAGTCATCGTAACTATCATCACAACATGTAAAATATACCCCCTCCCCTCTCACCAATCACGCACCTACCATAGCAAAGATTGCTAATTGCATTAACCTCGCCAATCATTTCCTAAGGATGGATGTGCCTCCAATCTTTTCTTTTTGAAGGATATGTTGGAAAGTTTCTAGCGTCTATAGACTCTCATAAATGAAACTTCGCGAGCATCTCAGCAAAATATTTCGCCACATAATTACACACTGTGCGTGATGTGAATAGATTATTTCTTCGCCTAAATTTCAGTTGGTTAAGAAAGGCAGAGAGTAGGGTGAGTTGGTATACGTTCGTGACTGCAATAGCGCGACTAAAGACAAGGAATAAGAGTAGAACGGGACATCACACAGCACTGACTATCAGCTGAAGGTTACTGGAGGAAATCGAACCATATATAGAGAATGTGTGGCACGAGTTCTTAATCTCCTGAGCACACACACAAAAAAGTATACACATATAGTTTTTGCGGAGGCTGAGGGGGCTATACAAGACTCAAATCAATACGCATCTACCTTGTGGGACCCTCATGCAAAAATGACGTTTTGCTGACGAATGTTCCGAAAGGAAAGCTGATTACGTACCTCCTCACGTCTGATGCGGGCAATTGATACTGCTATGGAAACTCCCAGGAGAATTCTCGACTGAATAGGTAGGACAGCTCCCGATGAAAAATTGCACTGAAATTTTCTTGAGCCTTCTATCGCCGAGAGAAGGATAAAAGTGAACATTCATTGGGAGTAGTTATCGTAAAATAAGTTGTCTATTGCAGTGAGATATACGCAAGGTAGCTTTTATATAATGGTCATTGGTAATTATGTTTCAAAGAAAAACACTGACTCAGGTTTCCTTGCTGGTTGTCTTTTTATTTGATTGACGCTTGATACCGAGTACTCCGCCGCATGCCATCGTCGCCGGAAAATGGTTGAGGAAGTTTCCTCAACAGCTTCGCTGTAATAAGTTGTTATTACAGCTTTTCCACGAATTACTTGCTATCAAGTGCGTTTAACTCTAATAAATTTATGAACGAGCTAAAATATCTTCTGTTGAGCGGTCTATTTGACCCTATTATATTTTGTTATATTTTATAGCCTGTAAGTTCTGTATATGTTATTATTACAACATTTAGCACCTGTTTTTCTCTCTTATACTCATTTATCAGCGACTTTATATTTTCCAAATAATTTTTGCGTAGTTTCTCCTGCCACGGCGAAATAATTGCTGTGTATTTTGTCTAATTCTGTTTGGCCCCAATGCTCCGAATGAATACATTCAATTATCAAGGACGTTTTCAAGAATTGCCTTCTTGCCAGATAATTCTTTACTTAAATAAGAAGACAATTGTGAATCTCATGCGAGTGGAAATCGATTTAAGCGAAGTTCTCATAGGTGTTTGCAAAAAAACCCGTTTCTCATTTAGCGACGATGTAAGAGATGCGGAGGACTGCATGATTTGAAAACATGCCCGCGCGGCGAGTATTTTCTTTGTGCAAATTGTAGTGGTGCCCACCCAGCTAGATATAGCAAATTTCCTTCGCGGGCAGCGGCAATACAGTGAAAGAAAACATTTATCTTTGAAACAAAGGCAAATGATAAGAAGAATAAGACGAAGAAAAAGAAGGAAAGTCGCGGAGAATCAGA
This sequence comes from Dermacentor andersoni, assembly GCF_023375885.2. Taxonomy (NCBI): domain Eukaryota; kingdom Metazoa; phylum Arthropoda; class Arachnida; order Ixodida; family Ixodidae; genus Dermacentor; species Dermacentor andersoni. The sequence goes on from NC_092818.1 coordinate 135,122,849, forward strand.
CGACATCACAGGAAGCTCAAAGAGAGATACTGAATTCCCAAGCCCGAAGCCTACATCAGGAACCCAGGACACAGTGGTGACATCGCACACCGGTGCGGCTAAAGCCGTCAGATCATTGAACTGTATTGAGGCCCTGTATACCAGAAGACTGCTGAACAACCGGAACTGCGAAGTTAGGTCTGTACTAAAGCGACCCCATTCGCGTGGCGGTGAAACAATACCACTACAGGAGGACTGTCAACAGGTGTTACATGCTCTCTTCAAGGCCCTGCGATCACACATGGAGAAGATGCCGGTGAGCTCCACGAAGGACATGCTAGAAGCAGTCTTGGCTCTTGAGTTGGTGATTCTAAGCTTGACCGCCTCTTAAAACGCCTAGCAACATAGGCATGGTCAGGACACAGTGTTCACCGTCTCGTCCAATGTTGCCGCTTCTTATGCAACGGATATGTGCGGGTCTTGCGTGTCATTCATCTGAACTGTCGCTCTTCTTACGTAACATGCCTGTGCCAATATTGGCCCTGTCCGAGGCTGGCCGTCCAAGTTCTAGATCAATTGCTGGTTATTTCGCACATGGAAACCAACGTATTTCAACATTTCCGAACGGAAGCACCATGATATGTCAGACGTGAAATACCACATTTCGTCCTACCAGTTCAAGACCTCTGCAGCAGTGCTTTGGGGTGACTGCTGTGCAAGTGCGGTTGGGAAACCGGAGCCTCAGCTTGGCGTCCGTATATATGTGCCCACGTCAGAAGGTCTCGATCGCAGAAATCATGAGACCTTAGCAGCCGCTGCCTGGCTCCGAGGATTATATACGGGACTATAACGCGCACCACACTCTCTGGGTGACAAAGTGATTGATGTTCATAGGAAACAAATTGTCAGTGCTTTAGATATTGATGGACTGCGTGGCTAATGACAGGCAGCCAAAGTCTTTCCGACCACCGGCCTCTTACAGTGTCATTGATTTGACATTACACTCAGCGGACATTCTTGCATCATCAACGACGAGTAAAGATAGAATGGGCAGCGACGATTTTTCTATCTTCGTCAGCAATGCTGTATTTCGAACCACTGGCCGCAGAACCTACCCTATGAGGCATTGGGATGCGCACAGAGGCGGGTCAAGCAAATATTTTGGTGTCATGCTCGCGGATATGGAACGTAGCATGAGATTAGCTACCACTGAGCTGAAGTTCGATGACTTCCCCGTACCGGACTTAAAGCTAAAAAAGCTATGCGCTGCCCGTAGAAGAGCGGAGCTAAGGCTGATGAGGACAAAGGGTGGCTCAGGAATGAAAACAATACATAAAAGAATTAACGCGATGATTCGCCGTTACACAAAGAAACTAAGAAGAGATCAATGATCAGCATTTTGTCCAAGCCTCTCGGTCTTCACGCCAGTACCAAGGTTATGGTGGGTCGGTTATAACCTTGCTGGGAAGGTTCTACCAAACAAGCCATTTGAAGCCCTAGTATTGAAGTTAGGCAAGTCGCTCGCTTGTATTGTGAATGCCTTTGCTCAAGTATACTCTTCCGGCAGGTCAGCAGGCACACCCAACCCACTTCCCCGCCGCTATCGTCGTCTTTTATGGATGCTCCACTGAGAGAGCTTGAACTAGCTATGAGCAGCCTCCTGCGTCTCTGGTCGGCGGGACCAGACCTTGTCAGCAGTCAGGTGCTGACTAACCTATTGGTTCAGATGACGTAATCTGCTGACATTTTTTAACGAAGTGTGGGACAGAGGGGATATCCCACATTTATGGAAGGTAGCGTGGGTGGTACCGGTTCTGAAGCCTGGAAAAAATCCGGCTGCTCTGGACTCGTACAAACCGGTATCGCTGACCTCCTATGCAGTGGGGCTAATAGAGTAGATGGCGTGCACAAGAACCCCCCCCCCCCCCCCCCCCCCCCCAACCTTACGGACAAGTGGCAGTGGTCACTTGAAGAGGTGGTCAGACGGAGGTGTTCATAATGGAAGCCGATTTAATCCTTGCGATAGCAACTGTGGCTTCACGCCCATTGCACAGGATTGTGAAATGGTGTTCAGAATGTTTGATGACGGGGAAAAGATGGTCGTAGCTGGGCTGAAGAGAACGATGAGGCGTGTCAGCACGGACAAAAACGTGTGAGGGTGTTTGCAGGTTTGAGGGTAGGAAATAACGTGCTTAATCGTGTGAGCAGAAGCTGGCGATGGACGCAAGCTGTGCATGAAAATGCGTAGACGCTGGATGAAAGAAGATGGGTCAGAAACATTCGGCGTAGCTACGGGGTTGGCGAGGTCACCGGACAAATGAGGGGTGCAGCCATAAACAATCTCAGCTACAGAGCAGGCGAGTTCTGGTCGCAGTGTTGACCGAAGGCCGAGCAGCACGATTAGAAGGTGCGACACCCGATTCTCTGCGTGAGGCTGAGTCGCGAGTGCAGCTTTCAAGTGTCGATGTAGCCTGTCGACGGTGCCTTTGGATGCAGGATAAGAAGTTGTGCGAATGCATGCACGACCCAGAAGGGATGTTAGAGACGTGAAAAGTGCCGACTCAAACTGTATGCCTCGATCAGTGGTCACCTTTGGTGACACACCAAAACGGCTAATAGAGGTAGACGGAAAAGTGAAGAACTGTCTCTGCCGTTAAGTCAGGCATTGGAGCTGCTTCAGACCAGCGTGTGTATCTATCAATACACCTAAACGAATAGACAAGAACGGCACCGCGAGCGGCGCTGCTGCGTCGGCGTGAGAGCGCCGCATGCGGGGCAAAATTCAACTAGCGGGTGGTACGCCTCTCTCATCTCTCGTTCGCACCGCCTTGATTGCCTCTTGCACTGCGCGTATTTGGGCACGTTTCGTACCGCGCGCGGTGTGTGCGTACGTGTGTGTGCGTCGACGTTTTATTCGAAGGACGACGTACACACTTCTATTTGCCTTTAAGAAGATCGGTACGCTTGACGATTATTCTTATGCCTGCAATGCGGCGAAAGGGCAGCGTCTGCGTAGCCATGTAAGTGACGCTGAGCAGGTAATTGGAAACGACATCGTATGTGCCACCGGAAAAATCGTCGGCGTATACGATGCGTGTTAGCTAAAGTAATTTTTACAGTTTCCCACAAAATGTTTGCTACAAATCCGTGTTGTCTCTGATGGCGACAACGGACTTCCATCGAGACTGTGCGGAAATAAACAAAATATATCGCCGCATGAAACTAAGTACGACATGCACACACAACTTTAACTAGTACGTCTGCTACAATATATAATAGAGGCAGCAATGTAACTAGCTTGGCCATTGTTTAACAGTGCTAAAGAGACGGAAGTTGAAAGTGTTAGTAATCATTTCTGCTTCAGCAATGCCGGCGCGACTAAGACGCGGGCGTGTATCGTCCAGTAATTATAACTCGATCGATCGGTGCAGTGGTGATGCAGGAATGAACTCTGGTCGTGTTCAATGCATCGTGCACATATTCAGTTTCTCGGCACGCGTGAACTTCGGCCACTCCTAGCGCATGCAACAGAAGTGGTTTCCATTTTTGGGCAGCGCACACACAAACGAAACACGAGAAAGAAGACAGGACAAGCGCTGGTCGAACAACTGAAAGTTTTTATATGAATAAAAGGATTATATGCCGAGTAATCATGAAATTCACGTGGGCTACATATAAAAAGCGTCATACACTCACGAGTGATCAATGAACGAGCTCGCTTCGTTTGCCAGTTGTTTACTTCGTTCGGCGCACCGCAGTAATCCGTCTGTCGTCTGCTTTCTTCGTGCCATTTTCTTGTGAATAGGCAGAATTTCATTGGTGGCATTAACCCTTTCGTGTTATCATAATCATAATTTCCGTTCATCCGAAGAGGCGCCGTCGCAAACAAGAGACGTTTCGCGCGCAGCGCGAACTGAACGCGGGCGCGACCGTGAAGGGAAGCGGCAGCGGAAACCTACACCCGTTGGAGGTGAAATCGTTCCGCCAGGGGAGAAACGAGCGCAGGCGTTTCCGATGAAACTTGGCGTGCGGACGCCAATAGGATGTTCAAGTGAATGGTGTCGAAACGTGCATCGGGGAGAGGGAATTCGCCCAGTGGTGGCTTGGTGTGTAGTTGCACCTTGATACATTGACACGCTGTACAAGTGCGCACCCAATATCGTATACCAGCGCGTACGCGCGGCCAAACGTAACGTCCGGTGATAAGGTGTTGCGTGGCACGTACGCCTGGATGGCAGATTGAGTGCAGTGTATCAAAAACAGCACGACGAGGAAGAGTAGCAACTATATGCGGGTACTGTTAGGTGAAACGTTGCACCAGAGTGTGACGTCGTGGCCGAAAAAGTTGACTTGCTCCAAGCGGAGGGATTTTGAAGATCGGGGTCGTGAAAGTTCATCGTCGGATGCTTGAACCGCCGTGAGTGAAAACAAGGAAAGGCGGACAGAACTTGGTGTGGCGTTGATGTTGATACGACTGAGAGCGTCCGCTGCCATGCTAAGGCTGCCTTTGTCTGTCGTGAATTCGGCAATAAAAGCAAGATGCTGGAGCTCTCTAGGAGTACGGTTGGCACTGCGGGGGCGTAAAGTCGAAAGTAGTGGTTTGTGACCGGCAAGAATTATAAATTTTCGTCCTTCAAGGAAGTACCTGAAATGCTTCACTGCGAGGTGGGCGTGGGCCGCGAGGAGCTGCCGTCCGAAAGTACTGTATCGGCGTTCAGTGACGGGTAACTTGCGGGAAAAGAAAGATATGGCGGCCCATGCACCATTAATCCACTGAAGAGCGGCTCTTACAGTTTCAGAAGAAGTGTCCACCGTAAGGCTAGTGGGAGCCGTCTGGGAAGCGTGATGCAGGAGGGCGGATTGTGCAAGTTCGGCCTTTAACAACAGCGAAAGCTTGGTGAACGACCGTGTCCCAAGGAAATGCGGTAGATTAAGCTTTCCGAGTGGGAAGGAGTGCTTCAAGAGGCTGCACCAACTTGGAGCATGCAGGAATGAAACGGCGATAAAAATTGATGAGTCTGGGAAAACGTCGCAAGGGCTACGTGTGGACTTTGGTGGCGGGAGTCACTGATGGCCTAAACTTTGTCAGGCAGCGGAGTGATGCCATGAGTGGTGATGTGATGGCCAAGAAGCTCAATTTCCGCAACGCTAAGCTGAAATTTGTCAACATTGATGACGAGATCGCAATCACGAAGTCGAGTGAAAAGTTGATATAGATGTGATTTGGGGGCTTCAGCATCGCTGCTGGCGACGAAATCTATGCAGGCTAAGCAAAACGGTAAGTGTCTGGTGACTTCGTCTATTAAACGCTGAGAGGTTTGACCTGCGTTGCGAAAACCGAAAGGCAGGCGCAAATAGTAAAAAATGCCAAATGTAGTAGTTATAGCAGTTTTAGGAATGCTGGCTGGCTCAATGGGGATCTGGCGAGAAGCTTTCACAATCTTGGTCGATTTTCGAATATATTGTTGTGCTGGTTAAAATGGCAGTGCAAACGTGAGTATTGGGTAGCGGGTATCGGTCGGGAAGAGTGACTGCATTCAGTGTGCGATAATCACCATAGGGCCGCCAGTCGTCCTAGGCACCATGTGTAGTGCTGACGACCACGAGCTTGATGACGGACGAATAATTTTTAGTTGCAACACATGCTCGAAATCACTGCGGGCAACTCGAAGTTTATCAGCACCAAGTCGGTGGGGGTGGCCGTGAACGAGCGCGCCTGTGGTAACAACACACTGGGTTACAGTGTGTTTGGGGTTTTGTCCATCGAAGACTGTGTAGTTATCTCCAGAAACTCGTTGAGTAAAGCTGCATATGGTGAGGTAGGCAGCTTGATGAAAGTAGGCTTGAGAGCAGTAGCGTGCGACAGAAAACCGTTGACTGACAGATCCGTGATGTTACCCGCTAGGCCACAGCGGCTCAAGAAATCAAGAAATGGCTCAAGAACTCAGCCCCTGAGATAACATAGCGGACGCCTGTTATCCAAAATAGCCATGACAACCTTCCCTTAAGACCGAGATCGAGGGTAAGACTTCCGTTCGTAAGTTGCGAAGACAGAAGAGCTTGTAGGGGGGTTGACTTTGCGCGGACACGCCGGTGACCTTTGGACGCAGGAATTATGCTGACCTCCGCACCAGTGTCTACCAGCAAACGCAGTCCTGTGGTTTGGTCGGCTATATGGAAAAGGCGGCTTGGCGTATGGTCATGATGATGGCCCACCGCTGTTATTGACGACCGGCCTGAGCGTCTCCCATCTGGCAGGAACAAGCGGACACACATCGACGAGCCGCGGCGCCAAAACGTCGGTGGCGGCAGCGCAGGTGCTGTGATGAGAAACTGCGCTCAGGTTGTTGAAACGTTCGTTGTATAGAAGGCGGCGTGACAGGCTGATGAGTTGGATGGGGTCGGTTATTGAAATTGCGAGTGTTGCACAATTCCAGACGCAAGTCGGCGACTTGAGATGCGAGCTCTTTTGCTGTTTCCCGAAGGGAAACCACCTAAGGAAGTGGAGAGCTGCGGGCAGAATTTATGACTGCCGGAGCGATGTCAATCTTATCGTCGGCCAGTTCGGCGAGTTCCGATAAAGGCCTATGCTTAGCTGCGACGACAGCCATGCGTACGTTGACTGGAACACGTTGTAGAAACAACTCGCGTAATACGATCATGTCCAAGGAGTCTAGATGTTCACCAATAAGGTGCTGTAGGTGACGTAGAAACTGAGTTGGACGTCGGTCACCGAGCTCTTCGTCGTTCAGGAGCTGCTGAACACGCCGATGCGCAGTCAGGACGAGACGGTGAAGAAGCGTCTCTTTGATTGTCGTATATGGCGTTTCCTGATGTGGGTGAACAAGCATGTCGCGTACCTCGGGCATGGCCTGTAACAGCAAAGTTTCAAGGAGGTGTTCATATATGCAACACTCTGACGTGACGCGATGACTGCGGAACTTATCAGCGTGTATGAACCATAACGTGAGATCGGCGACACATAGCTGTAGCTCCTAGAACACCCGTAGAACGTACCTGACCGATTGCAAAGGTGGTAGGAGCGAAGTTGAGGTCGTCTCGAGTCTGGGTTTGATCCATGGAAGGTCTCGCTCGTAGTCCGGGTCACCAGTAACTGTGAAATCACTAAGCCCAGTTGAAAGCACAGGGGTTTATTTGTGCGTCTCTCCACGTGATCTCTCTTAAGCCGCACCCCACTATTCGCTCATGTATAGAACCAGCGACGCGCCAGAAGAAGAAGAAAAGTTTGCCACAATTGCACTATTTAGGTTCTCATTGCAATATTCATCCTTTAGCATGCCGTGTACCACTACAGAGAAAGCATCTGATAGCGGCGAATGTAAGATGCCGGGTTGCCGCGGGAGCACAGCGTTGTGAAACGGTCTTTACTACCCGCCATAAAGATTCTTATGGCCTCCATTTTATGGTTTTACGGTTTTAAAGCAGCCGATGGCCTTGTAGATTTTATTACCCATTATTTAGATGGCCCTCTTCCCTTTGTTTTTTTTAATCTAACTTTTTATAGGCAAAGCAACAATCTGAATACCTTGAAAATTACCGATCAATGTCTGCTTTAAAAATGAAACTGCAGCAAAGTTCAAGGTTCACAAAACATGACGCTATAGTCTTTACTGTAATTCGCGTTTTGAGCCTTACATTTCTTCTTTTTACTTCCTGACGTGGAACAAATAGCGCTAGGCAATATGAAGCTTTTCCGAATATCTATAGGCAAATAAAGATTGCTTCTGGAACATAAACCAAAACTCTTTTCCCTGATTTGAGTTTTTTCTTGCGCATTTTGGACACGAACACTGCGACATTCTTCTATTGTTCATCAGGTGCCAAAACTGAAGTTTTGTTCTGCGGGAGCTTGTGGCGCCACCGCTGGAATATAACCGGAATACAATCAAAGAAACAAGCCTAAAATTCTTTGGAGAACAGCAAGAACTAAGCGTGAAGGGGCCACTTTTACTGGCACCGCCCAGTTAGATGCAATGGTCCGACTTCTGCGCAAATATTTTGTAGCTGACGTTTCAAAAGTCCTCGACTTTCATTTATTGAGTCAGAGAGAGAGAGAGATCCTGACCAAGCAGTCGCGCCAAGAGCCTGTAAAGAAAGCATGCAGAGTTCTTCGCTTTAATAAAGGAGATATGTGCTTGAAGGCGTGGACTTGTTTATCGTGTCACCACGTTTCATTGCCTAAAAAATGTTTTCGCTCAGCACAGGAAGCACCTGACTGTATCGGAAGTTCCTGGAATGTTATCGATGGTTCCATCCGCTGTCTTTTGTCACCGAACCTTGCGCGCGCGCGACGCGGCGCGACAGACCATCACCACCACGTGACATTTGATGGAGGTGCAAGTTCATTCATGTACCGGACGCCCCCGACAAGCTGTGATCCAAGCCCGGACCGCAAAGACAACACCAACGTCGTCCCGGATCGTCTAGCAAGCCACCGACTGCAACAGCTGCCCGCGAAGCACTGACTTCTGCCTGAGACGACAAAGAAGACCGTGGCCAAGACAACCCCAATAGCTGCCCCAGCGCCCCGCATCCTGCTGCAACAACCTCAGGACCCACAAACCTTCCACGGATCATCGACTGAAGACACAGAATCTTGGCTGGAAACTTACAAAAGAATCGCCACGTTCTACACCTGGAACACCTGGACGCCGCCAAAACCTGGCTTGAGAACCGAGAGTCGGCTCTGGCAACATGGGACCTATTCCACAACGGTTTCTTGCAGACCTTCACGAGTGTCGTGCGCAAGGAAAAGGCCGAAGCTCTCCTAGAAGTTCGAGTGCAACTACTCAACGAGAGCATCGCGATCTTCACGGATGAGATGACTCACCTGTTCAGAGACGCCGACCCCGACATGTTAGAAGAGAAAAAAAAGTTCACTTGATGATAGGCGTCAAGCAATTGTTCTTCGCCAAATTGATACGTAACCCTCCCAAGACAGTTCCTAAATTTGCTTCCGAGGCCACAATCATCGAGAAAACACTCCAAATTAGGAACAGGCAGTTCAACCGACACACGCTTCCAACGAACTACGCTGAAGTTCAACCACTCGGCATCGACGACCTACGCGAGACCATCGTCGTGCGACAGGAGCTTCAGAGGATGTTCCCAAGGTTGCAACCTCAGGTTGCCTAGATCAGCGACGTCGTGCGAGAAGAAATCCAGTGGTTTAATGGGAATTCCTGAAGGGCAGCCAGAATCGCCACAAGCTCAACCGTCGTCTGCCAAATCCCCAGCTCGCCCACCTGACGTGCAGTGCAACTAATCAAGGAAGACAGACGTCTGGCGCGCTCCTGACCACCGCCCGCTCTGCTACCACTGCAGAGAAGCAGGCCACGTCTACCGCCAGTGCTCATACCGCGAAATGGGACTACGAGGATTTGCAGTTGACGCACCATGATCACAGCTTGGCGAACGACCTCGCGACATCGCCGACTACCTTGCCGCTATTAAATGGAGCCCTCGGCGACCGTTCCGTTTGCCGTCACCAGGCCGCTGCCTGTCGCCGCAGCGCCGTACAAACATTGGCCCAGCTCGGGGTCAATCCGTCAGCCCAGATCTGGAAAACTAAAAGCAGCAACCAATGGAGGTACGGTTGCTGTTCGTCGAACTGTCGAACTGACGAAGATACTCCGCCGCCGATAATGACGCCGAAGAGACTATCTCGCGACATAACAACGACACGCTGTCATCCCCATGAAGCCTGGAAGCAAATGCACCTGCCGAAGACCTGACGACGCGAAATACCAGCCACACGTCAACGCGATGCAGCCATGATCCGGCACCAAGGCCTAACTTCAACGCAAGGCGAAGAACCACCGACCTCGAGATGCTTCTCGACGACCACGCTATCACCACCTTAGTGGACACAGGAGCCTACTACTCCGTCATCAGTGGATTGTTCGCTGCCAAGTTGAAGTAAACACTGCATGGGACGGCCCTCAAATTCGGAAAACTGGAGGACACCTCATGACGCCAACTGAGATCTGCACGGCGAGAATTACACTTCGTGACCGGACTTACCCTGCCGCCTTCGTTATCCTCCAACGGTGTCCACAAGACGCCATTCTCGGCATGGAATTCCTGAACCAACACAGCGCAAGCATTGACCTGAAGTTGAAGTCGATAATGCTATCTGAAGATCAGGCGATAACTTGGAGAGCCTTCGTAGACACCATCTCTTGAGTGTGCTAGAAGATCAAGTGAGCATCCCGCCTCGCTCCAACATTGTCATTTCTGTCGCCACCGAAACACCCGCAGACGTAGAAGGCGTCATCAGGGCGGTCAACGCCTACTGCTCGATCGTGAAATCTGCGCCGCTAGAGGAATCACTCGACTGCATGGAGGAAAAGCAGGAGTGATGCTGACAAACTTCAGCCAGGAGTTCAAGCACGTCAACAAGGGAACGAGATTGCATACCTCGAGGAAACTGTGGAAAACAGCAATGCGTTTGTCCTGTCGGATTCTGCCGTATCTACCCCCACGACGATAGTTTCCGAACCAGACTTCGACATAAATCCAAGTCTCCCCCTGAGTAAGCAGCAACAAGTCGACGAAATGCTGCGCGAGGACACCATCCAGCCGTCGAAAATCCCGTGGGCATCTCTTGTAGTGTTAATGAAGAAAAAGGACGGAACCCTACGTTTTTGCGTCGATTATCGTCGACTGAACAAAATCGCGAAGGACGTATACCCCCTCCCATGGATAGACGACGCATTGGATCGGCTCTGGAACGCAAAATATTTCTCGTCAATGGATGTGAAGGCTGGCGACTGGCAAATAGCAGTCGACGAGAGGGATCGAGTAGAAACCGCCTTGATCACGCCAGACGGCGTCTACGAGTTCAAGGTCATGTCATTCGTTCTGTGCTCGGCGCCTGCAACATTCCAGTGCGTGATGGAGATGGTGTTAGCAGAATTGAAGTGGCAGACCTGTCTTGTCTACTTGGATGACGTCATCGTCATCGCCGGGAATTGGGACAATTACCTTAGGCGGCTTGCGACAATACTAGAGGTCATCAAGTCATCAGGGCTCTCTCTGAATCCAGAAAAGTGCGGCTTCGCTTACGATGAGCTTCTGTTCCTGGGCCACGTTATCAGCAAGTCTGGAGTCCACCCCAACCCGCAGAAGACAGATGCCATCGCAAAATTCCAGCAGCCCATCGACAAGAAGGCAGTGCGCAGATTCCTTGGCATGTATGCCTACTACAGGCGCTTTGTCAAGGACTTTTCATGCATCGCTGAGCCGCTGACACACCTAACTCAATCTGATGTCGAGTTCAAGTGGGAAACGCCCCAGGCAGACGCATTTCAATAACTCAAACGACGCATGCGGTCACCACCGGTACTTGCGCACTTCGACGAGGACGCCGAAACAGAAATACGTATTGACGCCAGTAGCCTAGGTCTCGATGCAGTCCTAGTCCAGAGGAAACACGAATTTGAACGGGTGATAGTTTACGCTAGCCGGTCGCTGTCAAGAGCGGAAGACAATTATTCTACGACCGAGAAAGAATGCCTCGCCATCAATTGGGGTACAGCAAGATTCCGCCCTTGCTTATATGGCAGGCCATTCAAAGTCGTCAGCGACCATTACACGTTGTATTGGCTAACGAAATTAAAGGACACTTCAGCATGGCTGGCGTGGTGAAACCTCAGACTGCAACAATATGACATCACTGTAATCTACAAATCCGGACGAAAACATTCTGATGTCGACTGCCTATCATGCGCTCCCATTGACGATCCGCCGCAAGAGGACGACGATGACGACGCCTTCCTTGGAATAAGAAGCGCGGAAGAGTTCGCTGAACAGCAACGAGCAGACCCGGAGCTAAAAGGCCTCGCTGAGTATTGGAAGGAAACACCAACGTTGTACCTAGGGCATTCAAGTGATAATTGTCTTCGTTTTCGCTTCAAAGTAACCTACTCGTAAAGAACACCTTCTCACCAGTCCACGCCAACTACCTTCTTGTTCCCTCAACACTCCGTCCAGAAGTACCGCACGCCCTACACGATGATCCGACCACTGGGCACCGCAGATTATCCTGGACGCTACCGAGGATACAGGCAACGTAATACTGGCCGCGTCAGACTGCCGACGTCGCCCGTTACGTCAAGACATGCCGAGGCTGCCAGCGACGCAAGACAGCACCGACAAGGCCAGCGGGATTACTACAGCCGATCTAACCTCTTTGTCGACCATTTCAGCAGATCGGTATGGATTTGTGGGGCCTTTTCCAACGTCGACATCCGGAAATAAGTGGATCGTCGTGGCGACGAACTACCTCACGCGCTTCGCTGAAACTTAAGCTCTACCGAAAGATAGCGCAGCCGAAGTGGCAAAATTCTTCGTCGAGAACATCTTGCTGCGAAATGGTGCCCTAGATGTCCTCGTCACCGACAGAGGAGTGGCTGTGGCAAGCATGTGACACCCCCTCGGGCATAATCTTGTGGCCCGCTAGGCAAGGCTTGGTCATTGGTCACCGCACCAACAAACACTGGCGAGCACAGCTGCTCGGCGGTCAGTCATCGTTCGTCACCACCACGCTGCGGAGCATCCGTACAACGGAGTGTGCCTCGAGCCCTCCCTCGTTCACGAGCCCGGGCGGATTATGACACTGGCGACGAGTACCCACGGATCGTCCCACGCCGCCGCGAGGGGCAAAACACCACTCCCAGTGGCTGCAGCTATGCCGCTGTACGGAAGGCTCGAGCCGTTCGAGGCAGATGGGTCCGCCTGGCCAATTTACGAGGAGAAAGTCCACGTGTTCTTCCGGCCAAACGATACACCCGAGGCGAAACAGCGGGACATTTTCCTGGCCAGCTGCGGAACCCGTGTCTTCAGTCTCCTGCTCGACCTTCTCAAGCCAGCCACGCCGCATGTTAAGATGCTGGGTGAGCTGCTCGCCATACTGCGCTCTCATTTCACCCCAGCACCGTCTACACTAATGGAGCGTTTCCGCTTCAACAACCGGAGCCGCCGGGAAGGATAGACTCTCGGACAGTTCGTTGCTGCTCTACGAGGGTTAGCGAGTGCCTGTGCCTTCGGGGACCAACTGGACTCGCTGCTCCGGGACCGTTTCGTCTGCGGCATCAACAACCCCGCCATGCAGACGCGACTCCTGGAGCTTCCCGACCCCTCGCTGGACGACGCCGTGAAAGCAGTGCTGGCAATGTAAGCTGTCCTTAAGGACGCCGGCGAGATTGCCCGTGCGATTGGCTCACCGTCGGCGGAAGCGGTGGTCAACAAGTTGGCGACAAAGGGCAGGACCTGCGGTCTCTGTGGTGGTACGCATTCCCCCTCACAGTCTCAGTTCTTTCAAGCACAATGCTTCACGTGCGGGAAAACTGGGCACCTGGCACGGGTATGCCGTAGGGGGAGGACGAACAGCAGACAGCAGCAGCAGCTTTGGTCAAGCCCAGGCACCACACAAGCCCGCGGCCAGGGTAGCCGTCGCAAGGGTACGCGGCGGGGGCGTGCGGCAGCAGGCTCAACTTCTTCCCCGGCTAAAATCCACGTCGTGGCCGAGGACCCGCCGATTTTCGACATGTGGCACACAGGCCTTGTACCGTCGTGTGTGCCGCCGTACATGCTGACCGTCGAAATCTGCCGGCGCCCCATTTCTATGGAGCTGGACACAGGGGCCAGCGTGTCGGTCATGGCCGGGAAACTCTTCAGGCGTACTTTCCCCGGCGTGTCCGTCGAGGCTTCGGGCATGATGCTGCGCAGCTACTCCGGGCAGCTCTCCCAGGTACATGGTCAGGCATAGGTCAGCGTTCGCTTTGGCGACAGGGAGGCGACCCTTCCCCTTTACTTAACCAAGGGGTCGTCGCCGACGCTGCTGGGCCGAAACTGGATTCATGCACTGGGCGTTCGTCTGCCAGAGTACCAGGAAACCAGCCTGCATGCGGTGAAAGACGTCCCCAGCATCCTAACCAAGTTGAAGTCCCTGTTCCAGCCAGGGGTGGGCACATTTGCCTGCACGACGGCTGGCATCTATGTACCTGAGGGAGCCCGGCCACATTTTCTGAGCCTCGTCCACTGCCTTTCGCCCTGAAGGACGGGGTCACCCGGGAGCTGCAACAGTTACAGCGAGAGGGCATCCTGGTGCCCGTCAAGACATCTGAATGGGCCGTTCACATCGTACCAGCCCTCAAGCGATATGACTGTGTCAGGATCTGCGGGGATTTCAAGGTTACCATCAGCCCCGTCGCTACCGTCGAGAAGTACCCGTTGCCCTGGATTGAAGATCTCTGGTCAGCATTGTCCGGTGGACGGAAGTTCACCAAGCTCGACCTCAGGGATGCTTAGCAGCAGCTGGTGCTACAGGATGTCTCCCGGAAGTATGTCATAATATCGACAACTCTGGGACTCTTCCAGTACACGCGCTTACCCTTTGGCGTGGCCTCAGTCCCAGCCATATTCCAGAGGGAGATGGATAACCTCTTCAGGGGCATGAGGCACGTGGCGATGTACTTGGATGACATTCTAGTTACTGGCAGCGACGACAGGACCACCTGCAAAACCTGCACAACGTCCTGGCACGACTGCAGGACGCAGGATTCAAGCTCAAGCTGGAAAAGTGTATTTTCCTGGCCCCCATTGTTGAATACTTGGGGCATGTCATTTCCCAGGCTGGCCTAGCCCCAGCTCCCCGCAAAGATGATGCTGTGCTCAAGGCGCCTAAGCCCCAGAACAAGAAGGAGCTTCAGAGCTACCTCGGCCTCATCAACTTCTACAGGAGTTTCCTACCGAACCTGTCGGAGCATCTACAGTCGCTCCATCTTCTGCTTCGAGATGGTCACAATGGGTCTGGAAGAAGGAGCAAGACCGGGCCTTCCAGCGCAGCAAAGTGGCTAATTACCAAGGCTCCAGTGCTAGTACACTTTGATCCTACCAAGCCTGTCGTCCTGGCCGTAGATGCGTCGCCGTACGGCGTGCGAGCCGTCCTGGCGTACCGGGACAAGGATGGCCAGGAACGCCCTGTGTTGTTGCGTCTCGTCGGCTTCATGCTGCAGAGCAACGCTACAGCCAGCTGGACAAGGAAGGCCTGGCCCTCATGTTCGGTGTCGAACGTTTCCACCAGTATCTGTGGTGCCGGAAGTTCGAGGCGGTCACGGACCACAAGCCGCTGTTGGAGCTGCTGGGGCCTGACAAGGCAGTTCCCATGCAGGCATCACCTCGAGTGGTACGCTGGGCCTTGAGGCTGGCAACTTACAGTTACCAGCTGGGTTACCACCTGGGAAAGGACCTGGGACCTGCTGGTGCCCTTAGCCGCCTGCCCCTGCCAGGTGCCTGATACTGTTCCAGAACCTGCTCAAGTGTTCATGCTGGAGCATGCGCACCCGGAGGTGCTCTCCTGATCCGCGGTGTCGCAAGCGACAAGCCGGTACCCAGTCCTGTCTCAGGTGGTCAAGGTGGTGTCCCGTGGGGAGGAATTGGTGCAGCAGGCCTATAGCCACAAGGCCGCCAAGCTGAGCTTGCAGCAGGGCTGCCTACTTTGGGGTTCCAGGGTGGTGATCCCACAAAGTCTCCGGTCCAGGGTCCTGCAGTTGCTGCACGCGGGTCATCCTGGAGTGGAAAATACCAAGATGGTGGCCCGGTCCCATGTTTGGTGGCCTGACCTGGACCAGGACATCGCTCACATGGTGCAGAGCTGCCAAATCTGCCAGGAGCATCAGCGGGCCTCACGCCATGTGAAAATCACCCCCTGGCCGTTCCCACACAGACCCTGGTCCCGCCTACATGTGGATTTTGGGGGGCCCTTCGAGGGCCATTACTTCCTGGTGGTGGTGGATGCCTTTTCGAAGTGGGCGGAGATTCTACCTGCCACCACTCCATCAGCAGGCGCGACCATTGCAGCGCTACGACAGGTCTTTGCCACCCAGGGGTTGCCGGACGTAATCGTGTCCGACAATGGTCCTGCTTTCGCCAGCACAGAGTACCTGGCCTGGCTGACGAAGAACGGAATACGCCGGATGATGGTTCCGCCGTACCACCCTGCTTCAAACGGTGCAGCCGAGCGGGTGGTGCAAACCATCAAGGTCAAGCTCAAGAAGAGCCAGACTGCGGATTTCCGGACGCAGATTTCCCGGATAATGTTCCAGTACCGGACCACCCCCCACGATGTCACTGGCCGTGCTCCCGGTGAGCTCCTGCTGGGTCGGATGGTCAAGACACCCTTGGACGCTTTGCATCCGGACCTCCGATACACGGTGCTCCTGAAGCAGCTGAAGCAGAAGCTGGCTGCTCACCGAGGGTGCCGTCCCGGGCCTTTGCCGGAGTCGGGAGCTTCAGTTTTCGCAAGGAACTTTCGTACTGGCCCACCCTGGTCTGCCCAACAGGTGGTGTCTCCTGCCAGCGCCTCATCGCTGCTCGTCCGCATGCCAGACGGGGCCACGTGGCACAGACATGCCGACCATGTTAGGCTTCGCCTCGGGACCTGGCCAGCATTCTAGACTGCTACTTCAGAGTTCCAGCCCGCAGGAGGATTAGCGGCAACACAAGTCGCTTCCAGTGGAGCACCACCCACCTCGGAGGTGGCAAGCGTTGCCAATGGTGCGGCGCCAGTTGGCCCGGTGTCCAGCCCGTCACCACTCACAAGGCCGACCCCTGCTGACCCCCTGGGTGGGGCGAGGCTGGCTCAGGCAGCACCTGGCGTTGCCAAACCCGGCCCGTCAAGACCGGTGCCCAGGCGGAGTACTCGATGGCGGAGGTCAACAGACCGTTACTCGCCTGGGTAGTAGGCACCGTCGACCCGGATAGGATGGCGGCAGAGCCTTATGCTCTGAGATTGGACGTTTGTTTATTTCAGTTAGCAAACAAACTGTGACGCCCCTTCGGGCATAGTCTTGTTGGCCCGCCAGGCTTGGTAGAGAACATTGGTCACCACACCAATAAACACTGGCGAGCACAGCTGCTCGGTGGTCAGTCATCGTTCGTCACCACCACACTGCGGAGCATCCGTCCAACGGAGGGTGCCTCGCGCCCTCCCTCGTTCACGAACCCGGGCGGATCGTGACAGTGGCCTTTACAGCAGAGCTCACCCAAGCCATTCCGCAACGCAGCCAGATATGCCAAAGGAGGACAACTGCCTACCACCCGGAGACGAATGGTCTTACGGAGCGCGTGAACAAGATCCTCACCGACAGGCTAGCAATGTACGTCAACGTCGAGAACAAGACGTGGGTGGTGGTCCTGCCATACGTATGACTTCGCTCACAACACGGTGGTGCAAAGATCCCGCCGTTCAAGCTGGTTTATGGCTGGAACTCTACGATGACTTTCGATGCCATGAAGAAAATGTTGACGTCACCACCTATCCCAAGCGTGCCGAAGAAGCCCGACAGCTCGCACGCCTGCGCATCAAGAACCAGCAGAGGACCGACAGCCGGCACTACAATCTTCGACGACGATATGTAGAATACCAGCCCGGCGACCGTGTTTGGGCTTGGATTCCGATACGCCCACGAGGACTTAGCTAGAAGCTTTTACGTCGCTATTTCTGACCCTACGAGATCATCCGACGCATTGATGCACTCGACCATGAGGTTTCCCAAGATGGCATTTCGCAATCACAGCGCCGCCGCTCACGACCTGTAATAGTCAATGTTGTGCCACCTAAGCCACTCTATGTGCGCTAACGGACTTTGGAACTTTGCATAGCTGAACTTTGGCCTTCTTTTGCACCTTGTTGCTTTGGACTTTGTTTCTTTGTTACTTTCTCTTAGTAAGTGTTAGTTTCTTTTTCGCTCTCGTGTTATGTTTATATCATCGGGGCGATGATCTTTAAGAGGGGGGTATTGAGACGTGTACTTGTTTATCGAGTGACTGCGTTTCATCGTCTAACAAAGGTTGTCGCTCAGCGCAGGACGCGCCTCCATGTATCGGAAGGTTCTGGAGTGTTATCGATGGTTCTTTCCGCTGTCTGTTGTCATCAAACCTTGTGTAATCTGATTGCATGTGTGAGCGACGCGGATGGTGTAGAACTTTCTGGAATACACGCGGGTACCAACGATTACTCTGGAACATTCGATGGCTCATGCAGAAAAGCCGACGCACTGGACCTGCTGATCAGATTCTCGACAATCGCCGACTGCGTTCGCCGCCATCGTTCTGTTTTAAGTATAGCCTATTTTTGAGGGCACAGGTTCCCCCCATAAAACACAAGTTTCGCCATTTACAGTTTTGCTGCTTTCTTCACCGTCACTACCACGTGACAATATTTCACTGTGGATATTTAGGTGCCGTTTGTTGCTTCACTGCGTAATTCCATAGCGAACAGGGCCGGCCGCCGGTACATCTGTAAGGGAAGTACAGGTGGGACTGTGTTATGAAAAACAGATTCGTCATGCCATGTCAGTGACGCCCTGTGTGCGAGCTTTTCAGCAAAGCCTATGGTTGTGTTTTCACCAACTGCTGCTGCTGCTGCTGCCGCATTCTTATGCGCGTACATTTTCTTTTCTCTTTTTAATAAATACCTGGAAAAAAGAGTTATAGTGACTTGATGGTTAGAGCATCGGGCTTGTGTTGGGAGACCGGCGTTCAATTTAACCATCGGACACGCATTCTATTTTATTTACGTTGTACGAGCGATTCCGCGAGCAGCACCCAGCAGCCACGGTCAGCAAAGTTCGAAAGGGTTCGCGAAGGTAGCTTTGCTTTAATACCGGTCACGAGCCCTGGGTTGGACAGGAAGACTAATTGCACCCCGAGTTAACATACTGCTCACGAGAAAATAACCTGCTACATGTGAGCTGTCTCGTTTGTGTTTGGCATCTTCTGAACGTTACAGTTTTAGCCAGCCTTTACCCACCACAGTAGCTTAGGGGCTATGACATTGCGCTAGTGAGCTTTAGGTCAGGGGTTCGATCCCAGTGGTGGCGGAAGCATTTTGATGGGGCGAAATGCAAAAGCGCTCAGGCATTTAGACTTCAGTACACGCTAAAGAACCTCAGGGGGTCAAAATTAATACGACGCCCTGCACTATGGCGTACCTCATATTCTGTTTCTGCTTTTAGCGCGCAAAACAAAAAAAAAAGAAGAAAAAAAGAAAAAAAACCAACCTCTACGGGGTTTTATTAGACGGGAAGAAACCGTGCCGTGTCGCCTGAATCAAAGTGCCGGCGCACGAAGCTGCCCGCAGCTCACGATAAGCAAACGGAGTCTGTTTTGTCCTTCCTACTATACAATACTTACTCTACCAGTGCTACACAGGCTTTGGATGTGCGTTGATTTTGAGGGTCCTTTTTATTCTCGGTAATGCTTGGCCTCAAAACTTGTAGGTTCCATACTTGTTTCGGAAACCAAAAGTAAAGACCAAAAAAAAAAAAAAAAAATGGAGAAGGTAGTCACACTTGCGCGCGCAAGAAAAGAAAGGCTAACAAGAAGTCATACTTCGGGCAACGACCATGCAGGCGTCCTGTGTCGAGTTTATTTGGCTGCGCTGGTCGCTTTTCGGTGTTTGTGTCACTCGTGTAGCGAAGTATGTGTGGCAACAGGAAAGCCGTACTTTTCTCGGAAAACGCTCGCTGTGCACGGACTGCTCGACTCTGCGCTGCCGAGCAGAGCAACCGATAAACACGGCGAAAAAGAAAAGATTACGATGTAAACTCGGCAAATAGAGGAGAGAGACAGAAAAAGAAAAAGAATACGGAAAGAAACGAAAATGGCGCTAGTTGGACCGCACCGTTCTTGCCTCGTGTAAAAGAATATATGCCGCTGCGGCCAGACTGAAGGCAACCCAGCGTGGCAGCGCAAACGCGGATTAGAGTAGCCGAGCAGCAGCAGCGTATGACGTTATTCTGCAGCAGTCGAGACAATACTACGAATCCGCGACTGTTGGTCCTGTCCGGATCCCTCTCTTCGTTTCCCCCCTGTTCCCCTCTCTCCATTAGAATCATAACTCTCGCGTTTTTGCTGTTTCTATTTTCTGCTCCCTCAACTTACTCTCCACTGAGCGTTGCAGCGGTAGTATATTTTCCGCGTGGTGGGATTTACCTCGAAGACTTTTGTTCTCCGGAAGAAGAACATTGGCTCGATTCAGTATTTCCTCCTTTCTTTGTAAACAAACGGCTCTCCCCCCCTCTTTCTCTTTCTCTCATTCACTGTTTTGCGCGTTTCGCTCGCCAGTGGCTTTTCGGGACGCGCCTATAGTGATATTTTATTCCATTATGTTACTTTGCCAGTATTGCCGCTCCGAGCAGTGGCTCACACAGCCAAGCTTACGCGCAGCGTGAGATGGCGCGTGCATTGCGGCTGTCACTCCGCGTCCTTCTGCTCGGAAATTTCATTTCGTCTCTCTGTTTCGAGTCCGGTGGCGGAATGTTTCATTGTGGGGCTTCTTTCAAAATTTCTGGCTCGCCTAATCGGGCTCGAGCCCGGTGGCCTGGCCTGGTTTTGATCGGCTTTCGGGGAGCAAATTTGGTCCGGCTTGTGTATATCGTGTCCATTCCTGGCAGAGCCCCTATTTTCTCCCTGAGATGAACACGCTATTGCTTGTTAGGTTTTCGCTTGGCTTAAAATTTGTTTTCGTAGCAGAATCAGCCGCTTTCTACCTCAGCTTTTTTTCTTCGCCTCCTTTTATGGCTATGGTTTTATTGTACGCGCTTTAAGGGCCGTGCGCCCGTCGTACCACGCCACCAGATGATGATGATGATAACCGCGGGGTGAGAAATAGTCACCTAGCCTGCTTGAGTTAATTGGTTATGCCGTAGAAACTTTTCATTCTAGCATTTTTGTATGTCTCCCTAATCTTTCTTTTTTGCCTTCCTCAAAAATGACCCATCTACCTTGCATCACTGCCTATGCTTGCAATAAATCCGGTCGTATCAATCTCTTCCCTGCTTCTTTTTTACACCAATATTCTAAACGTCTCTTGCTTATCTCGGCTGCTGACCGCTTGATACTTCGGTGCACTTTAAATCCAAGCGCTTTTGGGAGGTGTACGTTGCCTACGGGCCTCACTGGATGAATCCCTTCGCATTTCATTAGGATGTGCTGAGTGGTCTCCAAAGTTTTCCTGCAACATACACATGTCTTATCTTGTTTCGAATGTTTGCACCGGTATGTTCTTGTCCTTAGGCAACCAGCTCGAGCCTCAAATAGCAATGCACCTCCCAACGTGTTGTCGTACAGACTTTTACTTCTTATTTCTTTGTTGTCATTCTTGAAAATCTCCATCGTTGTTTTTGTTTCCATTCTTTGTATCCATTTCACTGTCACTGCTTCTCTCGCTTTCTTCGTGATGACTCCTGGTTGTCTGTTTACACTTTCAATAAGCGTGTACTTGGTTGCAGCTTTCTCGACCTTTCCCTCCATTCTGTGTCGACGCTCTTCAGGTACATTTACTAGTGCACTTTAGCCGCTTCTTTATTTTGATCCGTATTACTTAGCCTTTCTTCAAAACTAATCTTGCTGTTTGCTTCTCTGACTTCGAAACAGGCCCAAACCATGTCACCTTGCGTTGCCTCATTTGTGGTTTTACCGTGAGCTCCAAAAGCCAACCGGCCTACCAGTCTTTGGGTAACTTCCAACCCCGACAATATATCTAATTTTAAACACAGAATGACATTTGCAAACGTTTTCGCTGACACAGTTATTACTTTCCAGATTATGCGCACCACCTCATATTAAATGCGTAAGCATTTCTATGCCTACCCAACGAGGACACCCGTCCGTCCGTCTGTCACGTATGACCATCGCTTTCAAGAAAGGGCCCGTATATAGCAGCGAGTGAATTGACCCTCGTGCTGCCTCTCGCTTCAACGCGAACTAAGTGGCGATAACACAGCGCACACGGAGATAAAGTAGTTGGTGCACTCAGTCCCCATCCCCGATCGCTTTCAAAATAGGGCCCGCGCGACCGCACCAAACGCAGCCGCACCAAACGCAGCCGCCGCCGGAGTACGACTGATCGCGGTTAGTGATGGGTCGACGCCGAGTGATGAGGCGCTAAAGAGCGTTAACGGCTTATAATGATCAGAATGTAATCCGCGCACGTGGCGTCGCCACCTGCAGTAGTTTGCTTGCGTCATCAATTCACTTTGCGCCAGGCTCAAGTTTCATAAGATTGTTAATGACACCAAGCTGCGCGGAGATGAGCAAGTGGCACAATGTTTACGCATACTAAGACGACTCCCAGAGGAGTTTCTGGGTGAATTTTTTATTGTGGCCCCAAAGTGCTATGTTTCATAATTTCTGCGTTCTGCTTCCCCTTTATTTTCAGATTATCTTGGTGGTTGCTTGCGTAAGTCCTTCCTTCGTTTATATATATGCCAACGTACTTATATTGCTTGACAATGAATATGGCTTGCTGTTGAATTGAAACCACGTGATTACTCTTCTCTTCATTAAAGATTAGGATTCCCGATTTTTCTGTGGTGAAATTAGGGTCTAGATTTGTCGCGCCGTTGCCACACATATTCTCATGCGTCTGCAAATCTCTTGCACTGTCTGGAAGTAGCGCTATGTCGCTCGCACACGTCAGTCCGGTGACCTTGTGTCGCATCATATGTCCATTATAGGATAAATCGAACCCTAATTCACTGTCTTCCAGTCGTATTTCCATGTCCTTAAAGTAAAGCGTGAACAACAATGGAGAAAGGAGACTTCCTTCCTTCAGCCCTTGGTTATTGTCCACCACTTCATTACATTTTCGGCCTTCCCACACAATTTGTACTCGTTCATCTCTATATATCTCCCTCAGCAGCTCCGCGAATTTGTCATCAGTGCCTTTGTTTTTGAGAATATCTCACACACAGAGAGAGAGAGAGGGAGAGAGAGAGAGAGAAACTTTATTTGGTTCCTTCAAGGATTTAGCGTCTCGAGGTCTCCGTCGTCTTCTTGGGCGCCGGCGACTTGGAGCCTCTTCCGGCAAGGGTGGGCCCCTATTCCAGGGCTCCACTGAGCCTAGCCACCTCACTAGCGTGCTGCACTAAGGCCCTTTGGGCCGTGAGCTCGCAGCTGGTAAGCCGACTCTCCCATTGCTCCGCACTCGGGTTATTGTGTTGGTGGAATGAATGATTGTGTTTACATTCCCATGTGACATGATATAGTGTGGGTGTGGCGCCGCACCATGGGCAGGTGTCTCTGTATTGGGTTGGGTACATTTTGTTTAGGATGTATAAATTTGGGAAGGAGTTTGTTTGCAATCTGCGCCAACTCGTTGCTTCCTCCTTCGTTAGAGCTTTGTGCGGTGGGGGATATTTGGCTCTCGTCCCTCTGTATAAGTTTAAGATTTCTGTGTATCCTCCTTCACAAGCGTGTGGGTGATACTTCGGGGCGTGCGACTGCTCTGCTCGGAACGTGGTCTCTCGAGCTAGGCTGTCTGCCCTTTCGTTACCCTCTATGCCTGCGTGGGCCGGAATCCAGATTAACTTGTGCCTAACGTTCCTCTCGGCGAAGTTGGCTCCGCCAAGAATTCTGAGGGCGGCTTTGCTAATCCTGCCCCTCGTGTAATTTCTGCACGCTTCCTTCGAGTCTGTTAAGATGTTTAGAGGCCTGCCTGTCCTATATCCTTCTACTGCCGCCAGCGCCACGGCAATTTCTTCGGCCTCCGCTGTGCCGGCTGCCTTTGCCGTCGCACATGTGATCAGATTCCCGTCGCCGTCCACCACCACCGCCGTCGCTGTGCGCTTCTTCCCTTCTCGCGGGTACGCGGCCGCATCCGTGTATACCGTGTTGTCTAGTAGCGCTAGTGTCTTTTCCACGTATTCGGCTCGCGCCTGCCTTCTGCTCTCGTGGAGGTTGGCGTCCATGTTCTTAGGTACTGGCCTAACGCTTATTGTTTTTCTTAAGCAGTCGGGCATGTCTGCGTATCTATCTACGTGTCCGCTCGTGTCCCGTCCTAGCCTAGTCAGGAGCGCTCTCCCTGCAGGGGTGCTTTTGAGTCTGGCTTTTTGTGTTTCGAGCAGGGCTTCCGCCAGTTCGCTGAAGGTGTTGCTGATGCCCAGTTGGAGCAGTTTTTCGTTTGACGTGTTTTTTGGCAGATGGAGAGCCGTCTTGTATGCTTTCCTGAGTATCGTGTCCGCCTGTTCCCTCTCTCCTTTGGTCATCGCGTGGTACAGTAGCGAGTAGATGACTCGGCTGACGACCAGGCTGCCGACGAGTTTGAGTGTGTCTTCCTCTTTCATGCCGTATCTTTTTTGGGAGACCCTGTTGATCATCCGGCCCACTTGCTCCGTCACTTTTCTCAGCAGGCTGATGGTGTGGCTGCATTTTCTGCTGCCCTGTAGCCACATGCCCAGGATTCTGATCATGTTTTTTTCCGGGATGTTCTGACCGTCAAGCGTTACTTCCAGTGTTGCTTGGGTGGGGTGTCTACCTACTCTCAGTAGTTCGGATTTTTCTGTGGAGCATACCAGTCCCCTCTCTCTGGTGTACTTTTCGACACAGCGCGCAGCCTCTTGTAGCTTCTCTTGTTTTTCTCCCAGTGAACCTTGTGTGACCCAAACCGTGACGTCGTCCGCGTACATCGCGTGTTGGATGCTCTGGATCTCACCGAGTCGTTTTGCCAGGCCGATCATCGCCACATTAAATAGCACGGGTGATATCACGGAGCCTTGGGGTGTGCCTTTACACGGTGTGGAGAAGGTGTCGCTTCTCAACTCCCCCAGTCCTACCGTTGCCGTTCTGTCGGTTAGGAAGTCCTTGACGTAGTCGTGTACTTTCCTTCCGCAGTTGGTGTTGTTGAGGCTCCATTAATATCTAGAAGTGCTATTCATGATGTCCTCTTCGGAGCTACTGAAATATCTATGCACTGATAAAGTACAAACATATTATCCACTAAGCATCTGCCTGTTCTGAACCCGTTCTGTAGTCGCCCCAGTACATCATTTTTCTCCATCCTCTTCGACAGCTTTAACTGTATGGCTTGCGTAGCCATTCTGTAGATCACCGACGTTAATGTAACTGGCATGTAAGAGCTCGTTTTATGCTTATCACCTTTGCCTTTGATGCGGTTCATCTTGGTTTCACGCCAGCGTTTTAGCAAACAGTGCATCTGCGACGAAGATTTCGTCCAGGGCATGTGCCTTTATACGATCTGACAAATTGCACCACTTCGAACTCAGCCCGAAGGCTTCGTGTATTAGGCTCGTGTGTTTATCATTACTTCTGTGAATACTTATGCGAGGAACGACACAGCTTAGATAAAGAGCATGTTAAGATTCTTTCTTTATTACCTTACTCTATCGTTTCTTTCCAGACAGCATTATTGTCTTATTGAAGTGCTTGCTTTATTTGCGCTGATTCCCTCTCATATGCGACTTTTTTCTGGTAGATGCTGAGAGGCTATCATATCAGACGTTTCAGGCCTTTTATGACAAGCCGCCCGCGTCTCTCTCTCTCTCTCTCTCTCTCTCTCTCTCTATATATATATATATATATATATATATATATATATATATATATCACCGAAACGGTTTATTATTTAGAGAAAGGTACTATCGAACAGTCTACAAAGGGTCTAATGCCAAAAGAATGTACAGACTAAGAAAGTTATCCAGGCTTGTAGGCTTAATGGTCCATAGGCTTGTCGTTGTAATGAATCCACTTTTATTTAATTATTTCCCTATTTGTTTGTTTTCATTTCTTCTGCTATTCTTTCGGTGTTTTCGTCGCCCATTACCCCTGCGCCAGTGTAAGGTATGAAACCAGAAGCTTCTTTTCCGTTGAACTGCTCAGCTTTCTTTATCTTATCTCTGTCTTTCTCCTGCAGCCTGCAACATAATCCTCATTTCCACTTGTACAACATGCAGCAGTTTTTGAGGATTTTTCAAGGTTTATGTTTATTGATAACAATAGACTTAAGAGTAATCTGTTGATGTAAATGGTTGAAAAGGTGAAAGCCACGAATAAGAGAGTCATAACTGGTGTAGACATGTAAACCGGAATGCTGAAATAACTAACACTCTGTTCAAATAAACCACTGTGCATTTATTTCTTCTTTGCATTGGTTCGCTGCAGTCCACTTCTCTGTTGATGAAAATGTGCGTACAGTGATGTAATCACAACGAATCTTTTCGTCTTTCTTTTTTTAGTTTATCAGACAGGAGAGTTGTGCAATACAGAAATGTTCCTAAGTGGTGACATTTGATCGTCGCCTTGTGGTAAATATGTCCCCATCAGCGCGATTTCAACCGGATATATCTCTCGGTATCTGAGTACGCGCTACAGTACGTTTTTAGCAAGCAGAAACGCCGTAATCTTTGTGAAGGTATTTCATACCCTGTGTTGTTTCTAACTTGACACGCGCTTGTTGCACACGGCGCTGGAAGATGTCATCACCGGGACTGCACACAAAATTTCGGTGTTGCAGTAAACGCAAGGCACGTACTACAGGAGAAAAGTTTTCAAAGCGGCCCAATGTCTTTCATGTCGAGCGGCTTGCTTCTCTACGAGAACCAGCACCCACTTGTCGTCGACAGTATTGCAAATGCCAGGGTTGATGCATTACTGTTTGTTGCTTTTGCACAACACCTCTAGCTCCTGACTTTGATGTTGCTAAGACATATCCCACGGGCTCATTAGTGCACGATCCTCATGGGAAGGAGCCCTCTGCATAGCTGGGACGAGACGCGCTGTCGTATTCAGGTTGACGCTAACGGGAGCAAGCAAATGAACTAGAAAGTAATGCTAGAGGGGCACCCGCCGTGGTTGCTCAGTGGCTACGGTGTTAGGCTGCTGAGCACGAGAACGCGGGATCGAATCCCGCCCATGGCGGCCGCATTTCGATGGGGGCGAAATGCGAAAACACCCGTGTACTTAGATTTAGGTGCACGTTAAAGAACTCCAGGTGGTCGAAATTTCCGGAGTCCCCTACTACGGCGTGCCTCATAATCAGAAAGTGGTTTTGGCACGTAAAACCCCATAATTAATTAGTACTAGAGGGGCGAGTGAAACCGGTTGTATGCAGCAGGGTGCCGCTTTCTGGTACCATCACTTTCGGCGATACTATCACCTCGGCTATCAGGCGCTCGCTGATTGGCTGGACGAGCAAAACCGGATGAACTGATTGGTTGGTCGAGCACTACGTCATGCGAAGGCGACAGCACTGCCGTCAGTGATCGTTCGTGAATACGTACCCTGCAGGATAACAATGCGACATGAATTCCCACACTAGTCTAGCTTGTGCGTAAGAGATCACAAAAAAGCTACAGTGACATTCTTTTCAGTGGCGAATAGGAGCCCGAGAAATTAAGCAGAGCACCCTTCTCGCCATTGACATGCTTCCATGGAAGGAAGAACCATACTGAAACTCATTGCACCTTGTAAATACTGTTTCTTTCGGTATCTGCGAAGTAATATAATCAGCACTGTTTCCGAGGAATCCACTACAGTAAATTGCACTCGGCGATGAGCCCGTGACGGCGGGATCCGTACGATTCCCCGATGTTGCTTTGGCCCGCGCCTTCTTGTGTCTTTCACTTCTCCCGGAGCTGCTGCCCTTTCGAATTGAGTTTCGATACCTACAGCGTTCAATAATGAAATCAATTACAAGCTAGTCAGGATGGACGACCGCGGTACGAAAGATAACCCGTTCCTTGTCTTGCGATGCAGGAGGAGACTGTGAAACCAGGTTAACCATGTTCCGGGTTCCATGGCAACCATTTTTTTCGTTGCTTCATTCGCGCCTCACATTGCCTTCTGCACTACACCGTAAGGTAGGCTCCACACGGCGACTGCCATTTCTTTCGCCGCTCTGAGTTAGTTGCGCTGAGAAAGGAACACTGCGTGGGTGGAACCTTCATATCTCTCAGGGTGCCTGAGGTTTGTGTACACTTTCTTTCAGCTACCGCGGCCAGCGATGTTTACTCACGAAAGGTTTCGGGAGCGCAGTTCGTAATCACTGCTGATGTGCGGGGTACAGTGAAAAGGTATACTTATCAAAGTTTGCCGTCCATGCTTCGTTTGTTCATACATCCTGCGGAAGTTAGATTTGGGTGAAAAGAGGTAAGGATCACATTTTGTAAAGTGTGCCGTATTTAATGGCGCACTAAATTGCGCTGTTAGATGTAACGATGCTATAAACAAAACTTCCTTAGAATTTACGTCCTCCAAACTCAAATTTTACTCCTTGCTTGGCAGCTACCCTACTGAAACGGGCAGAGTAAAAAGTACCCCTTAAAGGCACGCTGTAACGAAATTTCGCTTGAGCTAAATTTACTATAAAAGTCTAGCGTATACTCTCAAAGCAATCTTGGCAAAGCCGCAGGGCTGGCAACTGCCTAATTTTGTTATTAGCAGCTATTAAATAGCGCCTATGCAGAAGATGCGGACACCTGGCGGCAAAGAGGTAGCGATGCGGATATGGCGAATATTGAAAAACCATACGCAACTGTTGATAATATCAATTGGACCATGTTGCGCCTAGGCAGATAGGCGCATTGCTCGCTCATCATTTGCGAGTTGACGGGCGCCTATCTCGGCGTGGCGTTCCTCTGTTACGCTCGTGATTTGAGCTGTTGCAAAAATGCTGATGCGTTGGGTGGTCGATGGGTGCCCGAATTGGTACTCAAGCACGCGCAATGGTTGTGCAGTACGCAACGCTAAGTGCAGTGAGGCCGAAGACTACTTTCCTGTCCCGACTTTCAGAGCGCAAGCGTGTACCGCGCGCAGCAGTCACGTGTGACGTGGACCCGCCAACGCACACAAAGGATGTAAACTGCAGTTGACGAAAGTGCACAAGCTACATTTCAACAGCTCAGTTACCTACCCATCAAGATTTGCTTGGAAAACGTTTTCTCGGGGTGACTATAAGTACTGTTCCTTTTTTTATTGATATGATATAAGGAGATGTTGGCGCACAATTTAGGCGCCGGCTACTCCTTATCTCTTGAGCGGTTCCCTCATACATCATACAGGGTTCAAGATTACATATCAAATGCTCTTTTAACACAAGCACCAGGACTTATCACGCAACGTTCACACAGGAAGACTATGACGTAAGGAACACATGGTACATACAATATACAAGGTAAATGTATCCACACTTATGTAGATAAAGTCTCAAAAGTACAAAAGATACTGTCGCCTAATAACACATTGTCTAGTCACAACAGAACAGTCAAGATAACATAATTCAGAAACAGATCCATATATACAGTGACATTGAAATGAAGGGAACAATGAAAGCGCTAATAACGTCCAACAATGCCGCTGTCTTCAAGAAAAGTCTTAAGTGCTTTAAAGCGCTCTTCTGCAAGGCCGTTGTTGGCCAAGGGCCCAATAGTTTCCTTAAACTGAAAGGCCTGCGGTCTAATTTAATTAGCGCTGATTTAAGTCGGCATCTTGGTGTGTCATGATGGGGGCAATCTAGAAGGAGGTGATATATATCCTCGTCTACAAATCCACAATTACATTCGGGGGTTTCCGCTCGGCCAATTCTGTGTAAGAAATGCTTTGTGTATGCAGTGCCTAACCTTAATCGATGAATAAGGGCTTCCATAGTTCTATCTAATGACAATGAAAATTTGAATTCTATAAATGGATCAATATGGTAGAAATCCGAGCTCTTAGAATTCTGGTCAAACTAAGTGTTTCTAGACATTTTGAAAGATGTTGTCCTTATAATGTACCGTAATTCATTCTTTGATATAAGGAGCGGAACCGTATAATCTTTGAGGTGCGCTTCTCATGCTGCTTCATCGGCTGCTGTGTTGCCAGGAATGTTGCAGTGCCCTGGTATCCACTGGAATGCTATTGCGTGTTTCGCTTCGCTTGCCCTTGTGAGGTTTTTAAGTGTTTCATATATTATACTGTCACTGAATCTTTTCCCGTTTGTGCTGCAGAGTGATGTTAGAGCCGCATGTCAATCGCTGAAAATTATTCATTTTTGCGCATCTCTTACTGACAATATAAATTTTATCTAACATAGGATTGCGAACAGTTCAGCCGTTGTGGACGAAGTCACACGACATAACTTAAATGATTCTTGTTTGTTGAGGTGCGGTATAATGAATGATGAAGTTGAAGAGGTTGCTGTACTGGAGCCGTCTGTATAGACGTGGGTGTATCCTGAATACCGCATATATATCTGGTAAAGTGCTAGTTGTTGAGCAGCTTGAATGAACACGTCTCTTTTTCTGAATACCTCATCTACTGACAATTCGATTTTTGGAACTGTAAGCAGCAATGGAGGATATTCGATGTCAGAGTACCAAAATTCATTTCTTGGCAATATGTGAAGATTTTCTTGAATTTCTATATGAACATAACTTCTATCTCATTTAATTATGTCTACAGCCAATGGGTGGTTTTTATGCTGGGTTTGAAGACGGAGGTAATGCCTGCATGTTTCTGTAGTTCGCATAACTGGAAATGGTGATTGGCGAGCCTGAGCTATTACAACAGAACTAGAAGTCGCTCGTGGAACTCCTAGGCATAGGCGTAGTCCTCCAGTACGCCACGATGGCGCACGAAAACCTAAGGGAACGTTCAAAAGTAAATTGCATTCAAGAGCGATATTCACGAGCGATCATTTCCGCTAGCGCATCATTTCGTGGATATGCGCAGCTGACGCGTCGAAGTAGACGAGCGATATCCTTTTTGACACAGCACCAGAAACGAGCAGGAACCGCAGGCTGCATTGTTCACAAAGGAGAACGCGACGCGGTGGCCATGGTGCAGATGCGACGGCAAGCCGTGCAGGAAAGCGATGCCGCCAGAGCGAAATGCTTTTTTGCTTGCTTTGTCTACGGACAGCAGTATGTTCTAAATAAATAAATAAATAAATAAATAAATAAAGATGGGCGAAACGTTATCACGGCGGCAGTCCGGCCTGTCTGGCCGTGTGCTCACGTACACTTGGCACCGAGCCCCTCTAGCTGCAGGCCGTGCCAAGCTCCAGCTACTTATCATCCTTTACCACAGATGGCGGCAGATGTCTGACCGGTCGACGACTCCGGCGCTTCCGGCGTGCCAAGCAGTGGGCGGTGAAGTCGGATACGCCACGCCGGAGACGCTAAGATCGCTAAAATTTCATCCTGCGCTTTAACCTTGACCCGCAGCAGCGCGGCGATCGGTTGTTGCCGCAGCGCTAGCGGACAAGTGCGCGGCGAGTGAGCGCTTATTTGTTTGTCGAAGGCGCAAACGCAACACGCTCACTTCAGTGAAACAGAACAGCATGCTGATTGTCAGCCATGCTAGCCCGCGACGCACCCTGTTCCAGTTGCTGCAGCGTGCGATAGGACACGTTCTAATCCCGCGCCAGCCACACCAGACTGCGGAGCGTCCAATTTTCGCCGATGTAGGGCAACTGTGCCACGCGTGGATCGCGTCCGCTTTGATAAAATGCAGGTTTATTTCCAGGGATACAAGAGTTCTGGTTGATACCAAAGGTGTAAAGCTGCTGGAAAAACAGCTTGACTAGGCCGATGGTCCGTTGCAAGGCATACGTGGTGGTTGCACTAAAAATAGTAACATTGTTAGACACTCACAATAAGTTACTTACTTACATAAATGCACTATAACAGGACCGAAAACAATATAGAGACTAAGAGAAAACATATTTCATACATCAGGAAGAACTGTATGTGTGTAAGGGTTACAATAAGCTAACACAATCCGCTCTGACATAGAGCCTAGATAATGGAGACTGAAAGAAAACATACTACATACACCATAAAATAGAAATGTATGTTTATAAGGATTGCAAAAACGGTAACAAAATTTCTCTGAAAAACGATAAACAATCAGTGATCAGGTGTTTACAAAATCCGTTCGAAGTTCCTTGGATGAGGAAGTATATATGTACCTTGATATTTATTCAAAATGAATGGTAGATTATGTTGTAATGACTGTAGGCTATATTTATTACGAAACCACGGAACATTCCCCGTATTACTATTTCTTGTATTGGCAGAAATGAATTTTGGCGTCAGAGATGCAGTAGACACTAGGAAATTTTTGAAGGCAGTTATAGAAAAATAACATGAGTTTAGAAGGCGAAAAGTGTAGAAATATTCTATTTTGATAATGCAGTGCTTTAGGGACGCTGGCCGCGTTGTCTCCAGAGAGAGATAGATGAAGAGGAAAGGCAGGGAGGTTAATCGGATAGCAGTCTCCAGTTTGCTACCTTACACTGGGGATGGGAGATAGGGGTTAGAAATAGGACAGAGATGAAAGCGTTAAAAGAAATGCACACACGGAGGCGCACACACACACAAGAGGCGTTCCAGTTAAAGACGTTCACAAAGGCCGGTAAATCGCAATAAGCCCAATAGTGCTTGCACGGCCTCCTTCTGTGACGGTAGGTCCTTTCGATGGTGTAAAATTCTTTTTTTCCGATAGTGGTTGGTCATCCAGCTGGTCAAATTCGTGGCGAATTCATTCCCTCTGTGGACTGTACTGCGGGCAAGTGCACAAAATATGGTCAGAAAACCCATGTTGTCAATGTGCCGAATCATCGTCTCTTGCAAAGAAAGGATTTTCATAATATTCGTCTTTCCTGTAGTCGCCCATACAGTAATTTGGATAGGATGAAAATAACGTATAATAAATGTTCAGTTTTGCTTTGGGTGGAAGAAGACACCGACAGCGAGGCAAAACACATGTGATAAAAGACAGCTTTTTGCAGACATTTTCAATATGTTTATCCCAAGTAAGGTGCCAAGAAAAAGTGATGCCTAGCGTTTTATGTTCATCAACAATTTGCAGTTCTTTACCAGCACACACTAAAGTTTGATTACTAGTAACATCTGTATCTTTTGCTCGAAATGACATTGCTTTAGTTTTCGTAGGGTTTTTTTTAGGCAATTAGCGACTGACCATTCAGATAGCTTAACGATTAGATCATTGCATTTTCCCAATAATTATTGGGAATTCGGACCAGAAATAAGAAAAGTAGTGTCATCGGCGTACACGATAAATTTTACAGTTGTATCGATATTAGTAATGTCGTTAATGTAGAGTTTAAAAAGTATAGGACCTAGTACGCTCCCTTGTGACCCGCCATCTAGTAAAGGAAGAAAAGATGACTTCTGGTGTTTTATGCATACTGATTGTTTCCGATCAGTAAGGTAAGGCTCAAATAATGTTAATGGAGTACCTCTAACGCCACTCTGAGATAATTTCCATAGCAAAACTTTATGATTTATACAATCGAACGCCTTGCTGTGAAATCAATGAATAGTGCCAATGTGAAGATGCTTTTTTCTATGTTTTTTAGTACATCTTCCTCGAGGGTGAGCAAAGCAGTTTCCGTTGACCTGCCTTTACGAAAGGAGAACTGAGCACTAGACTATGTTTTGTCTGTCGAAAGAATTTGACACGAGATAAAAAATAATTTTTTCTAATCCTTTGGAGGAAACAGAAATAATTGAGATGGGTCCGTAATTTGACACTTCGTTTCTGTTGCGTCCTTCAAAAAAAGTACAGTTAACCTATTTATTAAAATTTTTTTTTGGGAACATCACAGTCTGTAAAGCTAGATTAAAGACATGCGTTTAAGCTGGAGTGATCTATTCTCGCATATACCTTATAGGTTTTATTTGGATATCATTAATGTGAAGAGCTTTACTATTTTCGAGGTTCATGAAAGTGCTAAATACCTCAGATTCACTAGCGGGATTTAGACATAAACTGTTTGTAAGGGAAAGAAATGACGACGTATGAGGCGGAGTTTGCTGTGGCACGGTTACACTTGCAAAGTACTTGCAAGTTATACTTGCAAAGTATACCGCACCTTTACCTTGCCCCATCCCAACACGCTCTTCTTTGAGCGGAGGCCTGCTGTTGGACGTAGACAACCAGATGCAGAAAACCGGCTGGACTCGGAGAATACTTCGCATTAAAAGAATATCGCGGGCGCGCAACAGTGTTGCCACAGCGCGCCAAGCAGCTAACAAAGTGCACTAACTCTGTGGCTAACGGACGTACGGGACCTGTTCGCTGACAGACCGGAACGGAATATACAAGCAAGGAAAGCAGGCAACACCGTCACTAGTTCTACACATTCTTCACTGTACGTCACTTCCGCCGGGCAATAATGGGGCGTTTTTTTTTCAGTTTCGGCATGAAAAACATCGATTTTTGCGAGCTCTTTGTGACGCATTGACCTGTCTTTCGAGCGTAAGATTTTGCGCAGAGGCTACTGCATGTCTAAATTATCTGAAATTGGGCTTTTTCATGCGGTCGACGATTTCGTTGCAGTTGGCCTTTAATATCGATCAGGCTCGGATTCATTGCATTGCCTTTCAATGGAAATGAGACATATGGGCACCTGAGCAATTCTTAGGATGTGTAACTGCACGAGCATTACTTGTCGCTGAGTGTGTCGCTGAGATATGTCAGTGAGTTTAGTGCTGCGGGGAAATATCGCTAAGTTTAGTGCTACTGCGTAATGTTTTGGAGAGTAATGTTGCCGCTTATGAGGTTGCAACAACGCAAGACGACCAACTGGCCATATTACGATCTCTAAGCTGAGTTTTGTTTTCGAAATTCTTATCAAACTAGTGCTTCACGCACATTGCGTCGAGTGCTTTTTCTCGATGACACCACTTTTCAGCACAATGAAACCAGTTCGCGGAGATGTGACAGTACTTTTCCGTGTGGCACCATGGTATTCACACTACATTTCTTCATCGAGTTTGTGGGTGAACTCCGCCTCATACTCTAGGGGGGTGTAGTGGTCGTCGTCTGACGGGTACCTGAAGCGCGTGGGATCTTATCTGTCGTCGTCGTCCACGGGCTCCGGCGATGGCGTCGGCGGGTCCAAGTTGATCGACAGCAGCATGACCTCGTGATCGCAGTGCTATATGTCTGTGCGTACCTTATTTCGTGCACTGTGCGTGGCATGCTCTCGAACGCCAAGTCAATTCCGGTGCCTCGCGAAGTGGTGATTGCGCGTATTGGAGAGGTGAGTCTTAAGTTGAGATCGGCACGCATCGCGCAGATGAACGTTGGCATTGAACATGCGTTCTGATTTAAGTCCCCTACGACGAGCATGGACGTGCCGCAACGTACAGCCGAAGTCCAATTCCTGTGCACGAATGCTGCCGCGTCCGTTTGAGACACGCGCCATCCAGGGAGTAACCCGGCAGGCAGAGCTCTGTGTGAGCTCTACCATATGCACAGCCTAAAACAAATTCATCGCTGTCGCCTGCTGCTACGGCGGCGCAATGCAACGGTGGCGCAATGCAACTGTGGCTCAGTTGGTGGCACGCTTGGCTACAGAGCGGTAGCAGTGGCTGAGGGTCTAACCCTCGCTGTGGCCACCTTCTGTTGGTTAGCTGAATACATAATTACTGTGCCGTTTTTCTGCCACGACTTTCGGTCACGGCTTTCTGCTGTCGGTGGGGTCGCACAGTGACCCAAGTAATGCTGTCACACGAAAAAAATATATATATTATTCTCGTTATTTATGAAGTGACAGGTACATAGGTGAGCGACCAGCGACAACAAGCCTATGCTAACGTCATCAAAAGTAAATCCAAGCTGCATAGAAGGAGAAGAACGTATACAAAAAAACACAGATGTCATATGAGCGTGAGTAGTCCACAAATACAAGGCAGCACTGTATGCCCAGTCTGAATTCGTCCTTGAAGCTACGAGCTCCACTGAATTTGACACAACCCAGGATAAGATTACAAGAGACCAGTTACCGTGAAAAAATTACCAAAGACGGGAAATTGCATAGGAATGACAGCAGAGGTTTGATGTTGAGCAGACCATATAGGTGTGAACGTGGAATGCATGTGGCAAGGCGTGACCAACATTCGCCGTGCACGCTAAGAGACGTGAAATTTGGAACCCGGTATAGGAGAGTCCTAGCATACGCAAAACAACCGTTACCGGTATAGCCTTCCATTAGAGCTTCTCCAACTACCAGATAACAGATCTGCATGGAGTAGCAATGTCAGCTACATATTCCATCCACCAAACACACACGTGGGAGAAACCTAGAAGGTGCGGCAACAGTTGTAGTGGAGCAGTAACGATGGGCCAAGCGCTTTATGTCCCCATTATTTCATTCCTCGTTTTAGGATGGATTCATGGCGTTTAAGGGGCCCCTCAGCAGACCACACAGCTTATTTTGGTTATGCGCTGAAAGTTGATACGTGCCCTATAAGAAGGGTTCTACGGGAATAATTTTTCAAACTGGTTCGTTATTGGCAGATATAGAAATATTTGAAGTGCCGCGAACTGATGATTTCCGGAGACTAGCGTCCCCACCAACATAGACAGTCTCTCCACTTTCCCCGCCTAGCCCCTGCAAGCGAAATTCCTTCCCTGTGTTCTCCCACACCGGAGCCGGAGGATCGCGTAGAAAACACGTCATGGGCCCTGCCTTCTTTTTTTTTCTCTCTCGCATTTTTGCTGAGGGGTGCACTACCGGTGACGGTCTCGCGCGCGAGTAGTTGCTTTTGTCTTGTTTCGTGCGGCAGATGATTTTTCGCGCTCTGCATGAGAACACCTGATTAGCTCAGTGTCATAATCATGCGCACTGAAGCATAGAGGACAGGATGAAATAGCATGATCGAGGCGCTGGAACATGCTAGAAAATAACGCACTTTCGTTGTCTACGTGGGAATTCTACGTGGGAACAAGCAGACGAAATGGAAGTACATATCTCTTGATACGGTACGAAGCAAAACAAAAACACGCAGACATTAGGTTTGCATGCCTTATTATTTTTCTAAACTTTAATTCTTCTGTTGAAGCAACAGGTTAAACAAATGACTTTGTCGCCTTGAATAATTCTCGAAGCTACTCGTCACTGCGAGTGACGTCACAAGACTGCCGTGTACGTAGCGCACTTGTGCGATTGATGTCGACTCTCCAGCTGAGAGCGTGGCGCTCGCGAGGAGAAGGGCAAACGGCGTTTGGTTTGAAATTTAAGCTCTTTCCGAGGCACGTAGGGATGTAGTGCTTAGCAGACACGACCGTCCGCGCGCATTGTATGCACTGGGCCTGTCAACCCAGAATGGTCAGACCTGGTGAGGGGCCCTTTAATGTTTAATTTTAAACAAGGAAAAGCAGGGAGGTTAACCAGACGGATTTCCGGTTGGCTACCCTGCACGGGAGAAAGGGGATGAAGGATTGAAAGAAACAAGAAGGTAAAAGTTTGAAGTTTGAAGGTTATTTCTTTCTTTGGTACAGAAGGAGGAAACAAGAGCTAAAGGCCACATGGCCTGACAGGGGCTCTTGCTCCTAAGCGTGTTCGCCTTACATGATAATTTACATTTAATGTGCGAAAAAAGCAAATATAGCACAAGAACGAGCAAGTACGATGCAGAAAATACAAATAAACAAGATAGTTTGTACATTATACAATGACTAAGTGAAAAGACATTTTATGCTTCAATTTTTGTTTGTTTGTTTGCACATGCACATTACAGCGCAGATTATGTATACATATATAGGGCATACATATAGGGCACAAAATACATATATAGGGCACAAAAATGTTAGTCTGATAGCATTTTATCTATAAGTAATTTGAGAATGTATGAGACAGCTTTTTATACATTGCTTAAAATGAGGTGCATAAAAATAAATATTTTTCCTCAACGATGTTTAGTAGCCTTGGTATTTGATAGTTTATATCCTGACGTCCGTAGTTACTACGCGTAAGTGGTATTTTTCTGATTTGATTACGTAATGGGTATCGAGAATCAGTGGGTATGCTGACAACATGGAGTCTGTGTTTTTTTGTACGAAAGAGTAATCTGCAATAAAAAAAAAATTGTTTTGCTCAGATCAGTAAATGTTTGCTAAAGAGATTGTGTGTGGGCATGTCACGCAGCCTACCATGGTAATTTTCAGAAATTCGCACTACTTGTTTTGGAAAGCTTAATACCTACTCAAGGCTTCTTGCGGTCGTTGCTTCCTAAATCAAGGTACAATAAGTTAGCTACGAGTAAAAAAGGGCATAGTATATTGCTCTCTTTAGCCATAATGGTATTAGATCCCCAATTTTATACATACAGCCTACTACTTTACTAAGATCATTGCTAAGCTTATTGACATGATTGTCCCAGGAGAAGTTCTCTTGAAATAATACCCCCGAAAACTTTTGCGTTGTTACTTGTTCTAGCCTCTTCGCTTGAAACAGAACAGTTATATTAACAGGCAATAGCTTATTTATCGGTTTAAATATTATGTACTTGGTTATGTGGACATTCAATTGTAGTTTGTTTATACACAGCCATTCAGATAATAAATTTAAGCAATCATTTATTTCTTTGTTTAAGCATTGTAGGGAAGAATTTCCAAAGAAAAGATTAGTATCATCCGCGTACATGATGATATTAGGTGAGGAAGAAATGTTAGGAAGGTCATTAATATAAAGATTAAATAATACAAGACGAAGTATGGATCCCTGTGACACGCCAGTCTGTATTTTGAGAAGTGAGGTAGTCGCCTGATATATGAAACAAACTGGTTACAATCCGTTAAGTAACTTCTCATTAGATCTAATGCTGTACCACGTATACCGTAGTCATAAAGCTTGCACAGAAGTATAACATGATTTACACTGTCAAACACCTCACGCAGGTCCAGAAATAAGCCTACTGTGTATAAACAGTTTTCCATATTTTGCAGTATTTGATGTTTGATATTTAGGACCGCATCTTCACCCGATTTATTCTTTTTTTAAGTTCATATTGTGCCCTACGAATAATAGCATATTTCCTTAAGAAACCCTCTAGTCGAGCGTTTAGAACAGTTTCAAAAAGTTTTGAAGAAAGAGGTAGTATTGACATAGGTCGGAAGCTGTCTATGGTCAGCGCCACCTTTACGAACAGGGCAAACTCTGGCTATTTTAAGTATGCTAGGAAAAATTCTGGACTCAAACATTTTATTACTTATGTGAGCTAAGACATTAGAGATGATGTAAGATGCGTATTTTATAGGAGATGCCATGATACAGTCGCAACCTGCAGCACTGTTTGACTTAGTTATTCATCATGCTTTCTACTTCGCTTGGTGTCGCCTGAAATAACATTAAGGAATTTTGCACAGCCGGTTTCAATACAGTATGCCCTATCTCTTCTGGATCTGCTGCAGAAATGTTGCTGCAGCATTGAACAAACTTAGCGTTTAGGACATAGACGGCTTCTTCATCTGCAAGAGTATCATTAACCGAAGCTATTCGTAGGTCTTGAGGGCTAGCCTTTCCTCCAGATATCTTCTTAATTTCCAGCCAAACATTTCTTGGATTCGTATAAATGCGCGAGAACACGTTCTCATAATATTTTTCTTTTGCTTTTTTTAATTCTGAATTTACTTGGTTACGGCACTCCTTGAATTTAGCTAATTGATACATGTCTCGCGTTTTCAGAAATGTAGGGTACATTTTATTTTGATTTTTTGTTTTCGTAACAAGCACCCCCCCCCCCCCCCCCCCCCCTCCCCATCTATCGATGGCTTTCAATTTCTTTTTGTCGTTTTGTAGCACTATGTTGTGGGAAGGCTACGTCGTAGCAAGCGATTAGTTTATCGAAAAATGAATTGTATGCCTTATTTGGTTCACTTTCAGTTAGCTCAGATTCCCAGTTTCTTTCACGAATAAGAGAGCGGAAACAGGCTAGCTTCATTGTATCGATGAGGCGGTAAGGATATACAGGCGTATTTTGCTTGTATTTCTGGGAACAAGGCAGAAAACAAAAGATTGGAAGATGATCGCTTATATCAGAGGACATGAAACCAGCAGTCACAGAGGTAACATGTACATTAATGACATCGACATCTAATAAGGTTTCGCTGTGGGCTGTTACTCGTGTTGGCAAAGTTATAATATTCGAGCATGCGTAAGAGTACAGCATCTGATTATATTCTCGTGTTATTGTATTTCCAGCCATCATATCTATGTTTGAATCACCTAGTAAGGCGAACATTTTGGCCACGCCACTGAGGTAAGCTAGCAGCTTATCCACAAAGGAAAATAATTCTTATTTGTTGCCACAGGGTGGTCTGTAGACTACTGAAAACGTTCCTGCTTGAAGACGAATAGGGAGGAATTTAACATTGTGATTAATTAGGGAGAAATCTCCAATTTTCTTCGAGTTTAGATCATTTCATACACAGGCTGCTAGACCGCCAGCTCTTCTGTAGGTACGGTTTAATACGTGATGCGTGTAGTTTTCGAGCCGCATGGAGTAGTTCTTATCAGATAACCATGTCTCAGTAAACGTCAAAACAGACAGTTCATCCGCACAGTAGAACACACATAGTGTCTGTAAGATTATCTTCAGGTCTTTTAATTTTAGGAAAGCCATCGGAGCACGCGTAGCTCCCAGTATGAATGATACCCGCTTAAGTTTAGCCCCCAAGATTCTTGCCTGTATAAAGGTTCGATCATTCAGTTGCCTGGGCGCGCTTCGATAAAGCTGACGTTAGATGTCGAAGCAGGTGGATTGGCACAGGAGGTACTCGGCGGTACTCGCACAGTTACAAACACACTAAAGGAACACATGGGCGTGTTGCATGCAGTGGAGAGCTGGAAATTTATTTTTGCCACCTCAGTGCTCATATAGCCACATTACCTTTCGTGCGTCATAGAACGGTTCTTAACAACAGGGAACATAATATTAGTGAAGCTGGATATGCAATGAGGAACAATCCTTACTTAAAAATACCTTCTAAAATTTGGCACTAGGATCTACAGCGTGTACCTAATGCGTGGCAAACTACCGACTTTGCATTGAGCTTCCACAGGAATGCGGCCGACGGGGCGAGGAATGGACCCCTTACGACCTCGGTTCTCATCGGAATGCCGCAGCCACTGAACCTCAACGTCTGGTTTTCTCGCTTTCCCTCACATCACTTTACTTCTTACCTATCAAGCAGGACTTCCTCTTTGTCTAAAAGGCCATTTATCGCTTGACGTCATTATTGACAGACACTGGCATGCCTGTGAATGGCAAGAATTTAATGACACCAGAGGAACGTATGAACTGTTTCGCTATCCTCACGCTAAAATGAAACAATGCCCCCGTAACGACAGTCAGTGAATTACCTGAAAATTCTTTGCGCGCCGAGGCAGTGGCAACAGGCAGCGTTAGCTGTAATGTCTTATAGATATACTGGAACGCTAACGCCTAGTGTGCAAACAAACCTATAGACATACCAGACTCATACCGAGTGCATTGTCAAATGGACCACTCAATGTCACCGGGAAACAATAGATAACGAGGCTCTCGTCTGATTACCATATAAAGGCCAGTACCATGGGGACGAATAACCCCTATGAACTGCTGTCGCAGACTAAAGCCCTCATTGTCTCGTTGCCAGCTCCCCGTCTTTACTATCTTTTTTTCCCCCTCCCAACTCCTCCTTTCTTCCAAGAACATAACTATTCTCTGGGGCTCGCCTTTCAGCATCGAGCCTTCGTCCAGCTGTTCCCGCCTGGCGTTTAAGAGAAACATCTCAACAATGAAGGCTGCGAACTACGTGGTCAAAGGGGGTGTTCTCGAGACTTCAACCGCCTCATCGCGACACGCCCAACAACGCGCGCTGACGCGAGTGCCACCGTCGCGGGTCCCTTTTTGCACCGCCGTGCGGGAACACCACACGGTGCGAGGAACAAAGGTCTGCTCCTGTGTTCCCGTGTGCGGTGCGTGCGCGTTGAACGCGCCTCGGCAGCGCCTCTAGATCAATTACCTGTTCTCTGCTTCGTCTCGTCGATGTACGGGCCGATGGCGACCCTCGCTAGAGTTACTGTATATAGAGGCTGCCCCTTTGTTCGAGCTCCCGGAACCTGTTACGAGTTCCCGTGGCTGTTCGATCGTCGCCGAATCGATGCGTGGACGCTTGTCCATCGCGTCTAAGTTGCGAACAACTTTGCTGAACTTCGTCGCATACATCTGTACAGTGGCGAAGGGGGGGGGGGGGGTGGAGTAGGGGGTAGGGCAGTTCTGTATGAGTACGTAGCACATAAAGCATTTGTAGTTAGCGTGCGGAAGAAGTGTCGGCCTTTGTTACGAGATCGTTGGTGTGCCACAGTTGGGCACCAGTCTCGTCCTCCGCATGTTCACGCGCAATATTCAGCTACTGCCAAGAGTAACTCACGGCTCGAAATTTGCTGCATTATCAAGGACAAAAACGTCCAACTGTAGTCACCTGCACCTCGATGATGGAAAACGAATGTTATTGCTTCCTAATTATATGCGTTTTGAATGGTATCATCTGTAGTGAAACTGATATTAGCTCGATACAATATATTGGCTGTGCTGCAGAACTTGGGCAGACAATGGAAACATGGGGGAAAAAACAAATAAAAGGGCGGCACAAAAACAAGAGCCGCTCGAGCTTTAGCGTAACTAAAGTTTCGTATGCTGTTTAACCATGTACATATCATAAGAAGCCAACAAACACTGACACCAAGGACAAGGATGATAAGGTTGCGAGATCGTTCCCCACCTGCGGCAAGTTGTTTTTTCATCCACTTTCATTTTCATTAATTTATTGTTTCTTTATTTCATTTACTAAGCACAAGTAATTTATCCTTGTTCTTCTTGGTGTCAGTGTTGGTCGGCTTCTTATGATATGACTAATAAAAATCGGGTCCCTCGGTTAACCCCCTTTCTTCTCGTTCTTTAACCACGTACAGAAAGACAAGCTCTCATCAGTTCCTATTGGCCATCTTAATCATAAATCTGTCACTAGCACCTGTTTGACCCACTTCTTGGATATAAAAGTCCTTCAAGGTACTTGAAAAAGGATCTAAGTATACGCTGGCGCCTTTCAGGAAATTAAGTAGCCACGGCTGGTAGCTAAAAGACGACGCCTTTGTACATGTTAGTCTCTATTTTCGGCACTACCCAAATGAGCGAAACCGACGTTTATGTGGAAACTTGCGAGATAATTCTTCGTTCTCAATATTATTTCTTCAGCGACTGCCCGCTTAGAAACTAGCCTTCACAGAAAAGTTCGCAAAATTAATATACATCTGCTAAAGTAATCATGAGAGACTTGGCGGCAACACAATGGAGACAGATGCCGCAAATGGAAGTTTGCATTTACTCTGCATTCGATTCGAGTAAAAAGAATTGCTGAGACCTATTCGATAAAACAGGAGCATTTTGTGGCATGCTATGAGTAAATTTTCGAAGAACCATGCTGCGTAAGCAAATTGGTTCGTCAGCAACTGCAACAATGTTTTCAAATACGCATTGTTCGGCAAGATCACGCCACAGGAATTTCGATACCACAAAAACATAAAGTTTAGTTGGTGAATCTTGTGAGTAAGGTGGGGGGGCCTTATAGAAAACAAAGCATTTAATCACATTTTCCAGCGGACAAACTGAAATGTTCTGCAAGACCGAATGCCTGAGTGCTGTTAACGCCGCTAAAAAAATTAGTTTTTTTTTTTCGCAGCCGCTGCAGACAAGCAGAAGGAAAGCGGTGCAGTTCGCGCTTTTGAGAAGTCAGTGTAGATATTGCTATTATTGATAATTCAAGACAAAATACTGAGTGAGAGAGTTGTGCAGTGTTTGAGAATGCGCTGAATTCAGCGGTACTTATGTTCCTATAAGTTTTCGATGCCCTGAGCATGGATGAACTTTATGAGACCCTTTTCTTTATTAAACGTAAATACATGTGACCTATCGTAGCGTCTGTAGAAGGTATACGAAGGGTTTATGTCTATAGACTGTGGGATAACTCAACGATTACGCAGAAAAAAGAAAGATATGCAGATCCAACGCAAATTTTGGAATCTATGTGATGGAAAACTGCAGTGATGAGTTTAATTATTTAATTCAACGCTGTACAACTATGTGCGATGCGCATAAAGGCGTTCATTTTAACCCAATGCAACCTGTAATCAGCATGCAACGATTGTGTTTATGGACCGCAAGGGTAACAACTTCAATCTCTTGGAAATTTTATGTGTATGCCTTACACCACCCACAAGCTATGACGAGGTGTAAACACCAAATCGGGCGATTGCACAGTGTGAGATGTCTGCGTGGTGATCTGACGAAAACGAAGGCGATGTACGCGTATAAGGCTAGTGGAGGGAAAAATTACAATGACGCATGTATGCGCAGAGAAGCACGACACATATAGCAATACATTGAAGGATTCTATACCTTCTGCATTGCAGTGGCCCATGTCCATGATCGATTATCAGTCAAGAATGCCACACCCTGTGCCGCATACTCAATGGCAAAAAAGTAAGAAGATAAAACAAAGTGAATAAAAGAATTAAGCCATTTAATCTCAGGTGCTATTCCATGAACAAGTCTATGTGCCTTAGAGATAGCCAAAAGCCGATGTTATACGTACAACATTAATGTCATGAATTATTTTTTGATAACGCCGAAAAGAAGTACTACATGCACTCACTGGTTTTAGCTTGTCGGTCAGCGTAAAGGTAGAATTATCAAAAACATTTCTCCTTTAGAAAACGCTGCTTTAAAAAAAAAGTTAGAAGGCGATTCGATCTGTAGTTGAAGTCCATGAAAGGCAATGTATTCCCGGGCGAGTTGGCGGTGAGAATGGGCTGTATGAGACGCTTAATTTGTTATGAGAATTGCGCTTGAGCGACATTTGCTCTACCTCAACTGCAGGTCGAATCACCTTCCAACTTTTTTGAGTGCCTTCAGAGCAACTTCTGGCACCTTCTGCACGTTTCTTGTTCCGCTCTTCAATGTCCGCTTTGGTCAGCAATTTCTTAGGGCGCTGCACGGCAATGCGAAGGCGAGTAGCGAGCGCCGGCCTCATTCCATGCCACTCCACCGATGTACTGACACTTCAATCGGCTCG
This sequence comes from Dermacentor andersoni, assembly GCF_023375885.2. Classification (NCBI taxonomy): domain Eukaryota; kingdom Metazoa; phylum Arthropoda; class Arachnida; order Ixodida; family Ixodidae; genus Dermacentor; species Dermacentor andersoni. The sequence goes on from NC_092818.1 coordinate 135,167,564, forward strand.
AATGCCTGTGCGCGGCATTCTGTGACGTCATTCATCGCGTGACGGAAGTAGGAAGAGCGTCGAAATATAGACGGCGCTACCTTCGGGATAAACCTACATTTTTATACGGCCCAGCATCTCCGGGATTGGCTAGAATACTACCTAAAGAGGCTATAGAAGTCAGAAATGGACATACCCCTCATGGAAAAGTTGCGGTAACTCGGCGAGGCGGACATCCTCTTCAAAAGACATTATCTTCAAACACAGTGTTTTCGAAATCACACAGCCCTTCCCCATTCTTTTTGAGGATATCACTGCTGACGCTGAAAATTCACATCAGATTTGTGGTTAGTTTTACTTGCGGGGATATTGTGACAGACAACATGGCCGTTGTCAGGAACCGTGGCCTTATTAGCGTTATGCTTGCAGCCTTCATGATAATGGCTTGTAAAATGCCACTACACGTCACCACTCAAGTACTTAACGAGGCAATGTCATATTTCTGTACCGGAAATCAGTCCACTCTACTGAAATGATATTGAAAATATCTTAAGAAAAAGTTCGAATACAACAAAAAATTATTGCAGTTACAGTAATAAATACCGCTTCGCAAAAGCGTTCGTGAAGTTGGAAAATATTTCCCAAAGTACTTAAGATGCACTATTGTGAGCCGCCTCTCTATCGCTACCTTAATTCGAAGTAGCGATTTCTTTCTATAACTAGCGATGAAGTTAGAATGGCCTTGCAACAGAAGACTCGTGGTTCTTTAATAACAGTCGAATTAACCCAAGATGGGCAATGTAACATGCTTGGAACGCTTGCGGCCCTTTACGAGCAATACCTCACGACTTCAAGTGTACCAGAGAGCGGGAAAAATGCCAAGATTATACTAATCCATAAGAAGGGAGACGTTAAGCAATTGAAGAATTGCAGTACATACGGCAAGCACTACCAAATCCTGACTGGGAGCTTACCACTTTTGTTAAAAGAAAAGTGCACAATCATTCCATTCTGCCTGTGCTAACATGTGAGACGGAAACTTGGAGGTTAACAAAGAAGCCCGAAAACGACTTAAGGAATGCGCAAAGAGCGATGGAACGAAAATGTTAGGCGTAGCGTTAAGAGACAGGAAGAATACGGTGTCGATCAGAGAGTAAACACGGATAGCCGATATTCTACTTGACATTAAGAGAAAAAATATGGAGCCGCGGGCAGGCCATGTAATGCGTAGGGCAGATAACCGTTCGACCATTAGAGCTACAGAAATGGCGCCAAGAGAAAGAAAGTGCTGTCGAGGATGTCAGAAAACTAGGTGAGGTGATGAAATTAGGAAACTTGCGGGCGCAAGTTGCAATCAGCTAGCGCAAGGCAGGGTTAGCTGGAGCTCGCCGGGAGAGGCCTTCGTTCTGCAATGGACATGCAATGCAATGCAATGCAATGCAATGCAATGGACATTGCAGCATTACAGATAGCGCAAGACAGGGTTAGCTGGAGCTCGCAGGGAGAGGCCTTCGTCCTGCAATGGACATGCAATGCAATGCAATGCAATGCAATGCAATGCAATGCTGATGATGATTTTGAGCAGACTGTTTAAGGTACATACATATCTGGTTACAAGCACCCATGATTTAGGCCCCTCATTGCTACTTGTAAGTCAAAGTGCCATCGTCGAGTCACGGCATGTCGTCATCGCTGTTGTTATAACGTTGTTAGCCAAGCCACGTTAGTCAAGTGGTCGCCGTCTTCGTCCAGACGGCACTCAAGTCTTAACGTTGAGTTTCTCTCTCGAAGTTTCTTTTTCTTCCCCTTTCTTTGTTTACTCGTGTCCAAGAGTCGTTTAATACCATGTGCGACGGAAGAACATTCCCGCAAATTTGTTCCGCAACTTACGTTGGCCTGACATTGACGTTTCGTATCGACGCTACTGCATGCGCTTACCAAAGCACGTTTGGTAAACCGCGACTGGCAGGCGGTTAAAGCAGACCGGAAACCGGGTGCCTGCAAACTCAATTACTTTGTTCTACCCCATGAAACGCGTTCCTTTATTGAGGAGTTTCGCAAGTCTTTGCGCCACGCCCGCTAATAGGGAGCATTGTACACTACCGCAGATTCCCCGAACTGCTAAAAGGATTCCAGAAGCTTCGCAGATAACGTTCTCTTCCGCCACTTGCAGACGCGAAGGAAATAAACAGACAGCCGACGCAGCGTCGTAGTAGTCCCCCTGTTTATTCGGGCACTCTAGATGAGCGAAGTAAACTGCGCACCTAAATGGGTTAATGGTGTGCGTGTCTGCCGTCAGACTACAAGTTCCTCGCAGAAAATTGGCGCCCGTCACCACAGATACTTGTCTTGTTTGCGTTGGCCTACCTTGTTTTTGTTTTTTCGAGTCTCGTACCAGAAGCTTATTGCGTTAAGGGGCATTAAGAGAAACGTAAATCAATAAGACCGGTAAACTGTTTTTCTTTTTCAAACTCTTCGGTGCAACTGTTTGTAATATAGTTGTAGGAAAAAAATATTCGCTGATGATTACGATTCCCTAATGTAAAACTTGAGCGTAGCTATGTAGGTGTTTACATTTCACGATATATTGGCTGGCGCGAACAATCTGTCTCGTGCGGCACGTTGCGAACGAAGCGAAGTTCATCGCTAGAGGCAGCGCGTGGGTGACGCGCGGGTGCGATTTGCAGCAGTCGCCGCAGAAGGACCTCCGCTCATGCAGTGCTTTGTTTCCATACAGACGACGCGCGCTACTCTGGTGCCATCTCGTAGCCAGTGTCGCTGCAAAGCACGTCTCGCGCGGCACTATGCTTTTATTCTCACGCTTTCGCCATACTGTAGTGTACTAGAATAGAGGGTAGTGTTTTCAGGGAGGACTTGCGGCTGCCGCACTTGTAGAAAGCCACGAGATGGCGCCACCAGGGCATGGGCTGTCACATTGCGCACCGCTTTCGATGCGCTGCGAGGCTTTGCATACATCGCGCTTATGAATCTGCTCTTCTATACCTAACACGTCAGTGCTAACACGTCCCTGCTTCGACGGTATCGTCCAAATCATTAACTTTGGCTTCTCGGGTAGAGCCATTACAAGGTTCCAGACGAGAACTCATTTCGTCATCAAGTTCTGCATTGCCCGAGCTGACTGCTTTTTCGAGGTCATTAAATAACAAGCAGTTTACAACAACCAGGAACTGCGTTGGTGTGGGATGATATTTTGACCCACATGATTGTCTGACATTCCCGAAGAAGTTCTCTAACGGATACTGGATCTGCCAGGATTCGTTAGAGAACTTATTGGATATGCACAGGGAACTGCGGAAATGCACGTGCGATTCTTACAATTATGTGCGACACATGAAAAAAAAAGTGTACCAGTGAAAACCTACTCCTTCGTTTGCACATATCGCTCAAACAACACACGAATATTATGTAAAGAGAGTGGCTACGTTTTATTTCTAAATGTCACAGGATCAAGTCTATTGGGTGTAGCAAAAGTAATTAATTACAGCATGATTATTTACATACTTGCTCAATTATTTAGGTAATAAGGGTAATGCAAACTAACCGTACATCTTTAAATAATCATTCATTTATTTAATAATCATAACTTCTAATTATATGGGTTATTTCAAAGTCGCATAATTAAAATTTATTTAATAATTAAACGGTTAGTTGGACGCATTCAGCTCTTTATACTGCGGTGACAGCCGCTGTGTATAATTCAAACTGGAATACCTCGGGGAAAACCAAAGCCTTCATTTTAAACAATTTGTCGTTTGACCTACATGGACCAGAAAAAAGAAATTACCAACAACGCAAACTTCGACGTACGCGCTAGCGACGTACAAGCAGCACAACTAACAATAGCAGCAACGAGCGACAGATCGACGGACGTTAGCAGCGGCGCTGCTGATGCGTGGGCTGGCATCCGAGTGCCGGACCTTTCCACACTACCGCCTCACGGAACGCCACGTGCCGCTCCTGCGCACACTGCCCCCTTCTAGTAAACTTTAGCCATAACCTCCACCTCTGCTTTCCGCCTCATGGTTCCGCTGCACCCTCCTCCCCGGCTTTCCTCCTCGCGCTCTCGCCATCGCTGTCTTTCATCTTTCGCTGTGCTCGTTCGCTCGGTTACGAGGGACAACGCCGACGCTCACCGTAGGAACGGGCGCCTAGGAGCTGCGCTCTAAAATGAAGGCAACACTTCTCTTTCTTAAATTTTTTGCCCACATCTGAGCACCTATGTGTCGGAGGGACGTCATGAACTCAGAAACTTTTTCTTATATTGGTACTGCTTAGCGTAGAAGAAGTTCTCTGAACTTCTTAAGTCAATCTATTATGTCATTTTGAATACGGCGCAATAATTATTGTGATTATCGATCCGCAATTAACGAAACCGGGAGAGGTGCTGCCAAGAAATACGTTACTTCGCGAGAAGCCGGTGCGGAAATTTCAGAGTGGCGTCGACGCCCGTGCCTCTTCACTGGGTATGCCGGCCCTAGCTCACGAACCAAGCCTCCACCCACAAAATGAGTGTGCTTTCCGACATTCTGCAGCGCTCAAGGGAGGAAAATTAACTCGAGGAACTGAGATTTGAGCGCTTATTATTTGCAACTGCCGTCACAGTTTTCAATTCTGAATGATCCATTGCTCCTGGTGCATGAATTATAGGGTAGTTCTCGCTGGTTACATTGAAAAGTCGGTCACATTACTGCAGTGTCGTTTGTTATAGCATACTGAAACCACACTTACCCTTTACATTGTTCCATACCTCCACCCCTCCACATTGTTTTTTCCTCCTCCACACTTTGAAAAAGAAAGACACGAATGAACGTGCCAAAACATATAAAAAGAGAGCCTTTCGTAAGAGCGAGTCAAGAAGTTTCAATTTTCTTCCCGGAAACCTCCCGAAAGAAGACTGAAAACATTCAGCCGTGAGACTGGCTTGATTGCTCAGCAGCAAATACTCGTAGCTTCATTTTGATTGCGGCTACGCCGGTTGCCTGTATGTCAACCTGCTCCTATTATTATTATTATTATTATTATTATTATTATTATTATTATAGATGGCTTGCACTGATGTCATCCTAGGTGCCACGTTGGTGAACCGGCATGGTGAGCAGCTGTGTCCGTTGGCACCTCGCGCCGCTCTAGTATTGCCTGTAGGGCAGGGGCCTCTGCTAAGCTTTCATTCCTCCACGAAAGTAAGTTATTAGCGGCAATAAATACGATACACTGATCTCCACACTAGGCACGATATTGGAGAACCATGGCGGTGATAAGCTGCGTCCGTGAAGTCACGTGAAAGCTATCTATTGGCAACCCCTTTGAAACGGGGCTGAGACAAATAGTCGCTTAGCCTGCTTGAGTAAGTCACGTTAGATCTATCGCCATGTAGCATTTTGCCTATCTTATCTCGATCCTAACTTTCGCATTTAAAACCTCTATTACTATACTGTACCGTTACAATACGCTTGCAATGACTCCTGTAATATCAATCTCTTCCCCGCGTTTTTACCACCAATACTCTCATCGTCTCTTACTTATTTTGACTGCTACAGCCGGCGACTGTAGCGCTGCAGCACGAGACGGATGCGAAGCACACTGCCATCACATATCTCTGCCTTAGGGATCAGGTTTCATCTACAGGTATGACCTACAATGCGAATATCCCTAGTAGCTCTATCCGCTCTATGCTCCCAGAGAAGCCCGTATCGCGCAAATATAAAGAGTAGTACCGACAAAAGGAGGTCTCAGGAGAGCCCTCGCGATTAAAATAATGCAAGCGGCGCAGTATCTCCGGGGCACCCAGGGAGCAGCGGAGTGATCGAAGGTAGAATCAGGGTGATCCGCGGTTTGGCGGACACATTTTTCTGTCGTCTGACACTTTCATATCCCAGAACAACGCGGGTGAGTTGGAAGGAGCATTTCAATCCGCATCCATATATTCCGCTCTGTAACCGCTCCTATGGAAATTTGTAAAATTGAATGCGGGTAGTGGCATCATGCGTACTGCCGGCTACTTTCTTTCGCTTCGCCAGAAAATACATACCAAACCGTAGGTTGGCTTGAAAATCAAAATAAGGTAGAATATATATAAATCGGGGTGCTCTTCTTCCGTCTAAAGTGCTAGTCGTATAGCATGTTCTTGGATTGTAGCACGAAGGGACACACACACAGAGAGAGAGAGAGACTAGAAGAAGACAGGACAATCCAAGAATATGTTACTGTACCAAATCGCCCCACTTTCTATCCTTTTGCATTATAAGTCGCGTAGCCTTGTTCACGAGATTTTGTTTTCACCCCCATGAATGAAAAAAAAAAATGTAGATAGAACTCGCATGCTGGAATCTCAGAAACGAAGTTTTCGTGCACCCGTCGTGGTCGCTCAGTGGCTATGGTGTTGGGCTGCTCAGCACGAGGTCGCGGGATCGAATCCTAGCCACGGCGGCCGCATTTCGATGGGGGGGGGGGGGGGGGGGGGAATGCGAAAACACGCGTGTACTTAGATTTAGGTGCACGTTAAAGAACCCCAGGTGGTCGAAATTTCCGGTGTCCTCCACTACGGCGTGCCTCATAATCAGAAAGTGGTTTTGGCAGGTAAAACCACATAATATAAGTTTTCGTTTGATTATATTCTGAACGAATTATTATATTCTGCACAGCGTTTTGCATCGTGGCGATTACCTGCCTGCCAGTGAAGACGCCAAAACGAAGAGATGCCCTCCACACGACCCACCTGAACGCGCATTATACAGTCTTCGGGATCGGCCCCCTTCGCTGTGACACCGTAACCAGGGTCGGCACGCCGACTAGAACAGGCCGATCCGGAGACAGTGAAACGGTACAGTGCACTTAACTCGGTGGAATACCGATCCAGCAGTTGCGCCATACCCCAAACACTAGAAAAGCAGGCATGAAATTGTTTGCTTTATTTAAAAAATTGCGCTTTTGGTGACGTATACGTGCCGCGGTGAGAATAGCTTAATATCATTTGTTTTATCGCTGAGTAATTCCTTATAAAACAAGGCCAGTAGCCAGGATACCTGTGACAGTGGTAAAGATGGTAACGCTGTCTAGCGTGCGAGTCAGGGAGGGTTCGCACTAAGAGCTTCGCTTTAACAAAATTCGCGCGAGGATAGTAAGAAATGAAGGCGTTCGTGAGCAGCCGTTAGCTTGCTATCAGCTCTAGAGAGAACGCCAGCTCATGTTCTTGTTCATGTTCCCTAAAAAAATGGCGCAACCCACTCTGGGGGATTAGCCATGAATCGGGATGTGAAGGAACTGTCAGCATTTTTACAAAATAAGTTAGGGTGAAATGAAATAAGTATCCTATAAATGGGATTTAAAGTGTTTACTCTTACAGGTATGAATAATCAATTATCTAGATAGCTTTTTTTTTAATTTTGTGAGCAAGTATTTAGAAGAATTCTAACATGCAATTCATTTTTTCTCACGTAGAAATATGCAGAGGTCTTCCCAAACATTCCTCTGGCTGTAACACAGTACGGTAGACCCAAAAGAAAGAGTTAAGGAAGAGTCAAATTCAAGGCAAGCTTTTGTAAGGGTTCTTCTAAAAATATTTTCCGTTGAATAATAAAACGGTGGCATGTAAAAAAGAAGCATTGCAGAGGTTCACTCCCATTGCATAAAGGGCACAAGGGCGATATAGCCAGACCAGACCTGTGCAGGTAAATGTTCAGTGGGGGGACTCGGCTCCGTAGTCTTGTAATCGTTACTACAATTTTTCTAGAGAAGCACCATTCGTTCAGGAACAGTGCGTTGTTGTCGTTGTTTTCCTCTGAACTCATCGCTCGTAGCCATTATGAGAGGTTGGTCAAGACTCAGGTGGATAAGGCTAAATTAATGTAGAAATTAAATTTCACTTTTAAATTGGCGTAAACTAATAAATAATTGTGACAGATGCAAGAAGTGAACGACGCAGGCTGAATTTAAACATAATAAAATATTAATGATAAAGCAAGAAGATTCTACTGTGCAATCGCTCGGAGAGAGGGAGTGAAAACATTATTGAAAATGTCCGGGAATATCGGCGGGCTGGCGCCACCAGCACCCCAGCCTAGGCGACGGCCTCAAGTCCTTGGAACCCGTAATAAATTCCTGAACGGAGGCGGTAACAACACTGTGACTGAACCCGAGAGTTGAAGCTACGGATCAAAGGATAACATGAAGTGTCAAATTCAGGCCAATTTCGAAAAAAATAAGCGAAAGATTTCATTTTGGACTACAGTAGATCAATGGCACAAAAAAAAGAAGAAATAGAAAAAAAAAAAGAAAGGAAAGGGTGATTCGTTTTGCTACCCCGTCACTGCGGAAAATGAAAAGAGGAGACTGCCTCAAACGAGTATCTATGTAGCTAAATATTCAGAGAAGGAATCCGACAGCGTAAGCCTATGATGAATATTTAAAGCCTATGTGTATTGAATGATTCACTACGCCATAATAAGAGGTGCCAGTACTCAGGAGAGGCAGTTCACATGGGGTTGGAAAATACTTGATTAACAATACGTGTCCGAAACCTAATTACAGTGAAATATGTAGACAATGGTACCCCAAGAGGGACAGGGCTGTTAAGAGATGCCTTGGCCAGGGAGTCCGTAATTTAATTGAAGAACAAGTCCTGCTGACCCGGCACCCAAATTAATCGAATACGTTGTAAATGAGCAGGTACTAGAGAAGGGAGTAGTTGTAGTAGAAGAGAGTCATTGAATACAGCACACTCTCACCATCTGTTTATTGTCCTCAGGGCGGATGCCCTGCCTCGAAAGCCTCAAATAAATAAAGAAAAAAAAACTGAGACGGTTCAGCCAACCTGGTTGTCTCCGTGTAGGCAGCGCGCATTATACGTCCCAAATAGTCGCGTAATCTAACTCTACTATCTTACCCGCTACAGGAAGTGCAGAAAATTTCAGAGCAATGACTTCCGTGCGGCGTTTTATGAAATTGCACATATCACAGGAGTGGACTTTTGTAAAGCAGAAAAATAACGCTACGCCGCGCTTGTGCGACCCCTTTAACCGGAAACGCCGCGCTAAATTGCGCGCCCGTTCTACCCACAGCCTTTGATTTTTCTTTCGCTCATGGAAGCACATCGGTGTCACACGAAATACGCGACAACTGCTACTCGTCCCAAATGTCTGACTGCGGAGGCAGAGTTTGAAGCCCTTCTTACCATGAGGAATAAAAATTTCGTCAGCGCAGATTGCACGTAAAGTGTGTTATCTTATTCTGCATTCTCCTGCTTTTCTTTTTTCAAAGCAAAACATGAGTTTTTCCACTATGGAATACCAACTCAGCCAGAATTTTATACATCTACGTAACTGTGTAGGTGCGTAATGAAATAATAGTGTGCGAGGCCGACTCGGCGGTCGTGGTTTCAGTAGCCCATCATTTTGTTCTTGAATTGAATTGAATTGAATTGAATTACGGGGTTTTACATGCCATAATCACGATATAATTATGAGGCACGCCGTATTGGAGGACTCCGAATGAAGTTCGACCCCCAGAAGATCTTTAACGTGACCACAATACACGGGACACCGGCGTTTTTGCGTTTCGGCCCCATCGATATGCGGCCGCCGTGGCCGGGATCCGATCCCGCGACCTCGTGTTTAGCACCGCAACACCATAGACGCTGAATCACAGCGGCGGGTGCATTTCGTTCGTATGGAGAATCCCAAATAAAAGGCACAATAAAACAGAAATTAGTGATACAAGAAAGGAAATAGATGATGAAACAGAGTCCTTAATGAGGGCTCCCCTTCGAAATGACGTTCTCGACATGAAAGCAGTAAAAAGGGTGCATAGAAAGGCACCTAGGGCCCGAACAAGAGTGAAATAATTATTCAGCACTGTAGTCCCAGAGAATTACGTGTATCGAGTTCATTTATAATTACTTTTTTCTGCTTCCATCACGCTTTCTCTGCGTCGTCAGAAAAATTCGAGGGGAAAAATATAACGAAGTAAAAGAAACGATATTTACGGTATATCGCTTGCTGTTAGTTTCTTTTTCTTTCGTAAGAGCTTTCTGTTTTTTTTCCCGAGAAGTACATGACCAATGGTGTTGTTTCATCATTCCGCATAGCTGCACTGCCGTATGTTTTTAATTCTGAACAATGAATCGCCTTGCCGGCTTTTTCCACAGGCAAGGCCTTCGCGTTGTTGTTGATCTTGTTACTCCTGCCATTTCAAAGAAGCGTCTACGGAAGTCCATTCAAAAAGCCCAGCGGTTGTTTTGGTTGGCGACTTCCTTTTAGTTAGAATGCGGTTATAACAATACTCAACCCAACGGGCTAGTTGCCGCGTCCGCACACACTGGAATACTGTTAGCGAGTCAAGTTGAGATGCAACAAGGATAAGAGAAGACACACTTAAGACTCGGTGGTTGCTATATAGTCAACGTTTTGCTCATTTTGCCGTCCGGCAGTAAGCGAAAAGCTAGCTTACCGCGCTGAGCGTAAGAATTCGACATGCTTCGACTCCAGAACGACCATTTAACCTTCTTAAGGTTTTAATTTTTTTATACATATGCAATGCGCTCAATACTACTTCACCTGGCTTCCGCTTGCGACTTTCGCTTGGTCCACAGTAGCTTGGTCACCATATACTTTAAGTGTCGGCTGCAACCGGACCTTGAATGTACGTTCAGCTCTGGCTAATACTGAGCTCGGCGCTAGGTCTAATTGGCAGAGGTAGAGGTAAGAACGCAAAGGTGCGGAAACTGGTTGTTGAAGGCTGTAGTTCGGGACGCGGGGATTGGGGGGCGTGAAAACATTGTCTCAGTATCATTGCGGGGCAAAATGGGAAAATCTTGATGAAAGAAAGGTGAAGCTGATGAGAGGGGTCAGTTGAATGAAAGATGGTAGAAAATTGTACAAGTTCTTTCCGTCGGGTGCTGTCGGTTTTTGGTCACAGTGCGCGCCTGTTACATTCACCAGTGCCGTCTCGAAAAGTGACTCTACAGGCTGCCAACTCCAATGCAGCTGACGACACGATGCGATGAGAGGTACACGGGCAGGCATTAACTAGCCGACGTGGGTGCTTGCGTTTTCTTTTTTTTACATCTGGTGCCGCCTAGTGGAGTTGCCGTCCTCCAAGTGACCGCAACTCAGGGAAAACTGCTATCAGACTTGTCTTCCACTGTAGACAAAATGCGTCGCAGGAACAAGACAAATTACGATTACTGGTTATTGTCAAGTGTTATTTATTGGATCGGAAAAGTGGCCTGCCCTGTTAGCGATCGGATGATCACAACGTCACTTCCTGGCTCTATCTGACTAGCCCTAACTAGCAAGAACCGTGTGCTGCCACGGCTGAGTGATACGACGCGAATGAAGGCATGAACAAAGAAAAAGAAAGGCACGAAATTCGCCTGCCTTGTGCTTGCCTACGGGCGACCAAAACTAGCCTCCGGCACTCATAGTCGGCCACGGCACGTTGGGCACCATTCATTCGATTAGAACGTTGGATGAACATTCCGGTGGGGCGGCTGTTTTTTCATGCGCAGGTGTCGCGGCTTCGTCGCGCTATCTCTCCAGCCTTACTATGTCGTCCAGCGCGCCAGCGGTGGACAGCGTCCACCTAAACGCCACCGTTCCTCGGGTTTCACTCCGCTGCCATTGGCGTTAAAGCAATTTGTTCGTTCGCTCTTTGTAGCGTGCCGTCCCTATCGAAAACTCCCATCGACAGGGTCGGGAATTAGTCGTGGAAACGCGGAACACGCACTTTGGTAATAAATGTACGTAGCGTGTGTTTTCCGCACGTGAAACATTTGACCTGCGTCAGCGACCTCGAGGTGGTCGACCAATCTACGTGATGCTGAGTTCGCGTCGTCATGCACTGTCGGCATTCTGGGGTCGAGTATGGCGTATGGGCAGCGCAATACTTTGAGATATGTGTTAACAACTAATGTAAACGACGTCACGTCAACTGCTTTGAGAGTACTTTTTTTCCCGCTTGCACTTCGGTTCGTTCCACGCCACCAAAGACGAAACTGCTAGCTTACCGTACACTATTTATTCTATGCTAGAATATACCATCCTTTATTTATTTATTTAGAAATACAGTAGAGCGCGCCCTTATGGGGCATTGTATAACTTGTAGTAGTTACTCAAATTACTCAAATTATTTACTAAAATAAAAGTAAGAACATAAAATAAAATGCACATTGAATAAGGGAAAATTGAATCTGTGAGGGCAAACGAGAATCGACACAAGCCAAAAATGCAACATAATTTTTTGTAGATGCGTCGATACGAGACCCGACCAAAGACAAGCAAAGAAAGGTAGCGTAAAACGCGCATATAAAAAGGCGATAAACGAACCCGGGGAAACAAGTTACAAGCAACACCAGTGAGAAATACACGAACACTATGTGCACATAATCGCTGCTAGGCAACCAAATGAAAGCACTAGGAATGTAGAAAACACAATTTAATAAAGATATAGATATGATAGGGTGGAAAAAAATACGAAGTACGTGAACGGAGAAACCATCGCGAAATAAAAGGAGAAAGATCTAAATAACTGACAGCATTAATTAACTGATGACATGTGCATTAAGAAATGGGCATGGGCAGGACATGTAATGAGGAGGGAAGATAACCGATGGTCATTAAGGGTTATGGACTGGATTCCAAGGGAAGGGAAGCGTAGCACAGGGCGGCAGAAAGTTAGGTGGGCGGATGAGATTAAGAAGTTTGCAGGGACGACATGGCCACAATTAGTACATGACCGGGGCAGTTGGAGAAGTATGGGAGTGGCCTTTGCCCTGCAGTGGGCGTAACCAGGCTGATGATGATGATGATGATGATGATGATGATGTGCATTAAGTGACTGCTGAAACTTTTCTTGGTTAGTTTCTGCGACTATGCGTTCTGCAAGGTCATTCCACAGACGTACGGCGTGTGTAAGCGCTCATGAGTTCAATGCGTCAATATTACCGTAGGTTCGCGCGAAACTAAATTGATTGTGAAATCTACGTGACCTCTACGAGAATGTTTCCAGGGGTAAAATATGGTGGTTAGATTTACGTGCGTGTTTACGAAACAACGACAAAAGGGCTATGTCACGGCGGTTATTTAGTAGCTGCAGGCAAAGAGAAAGTTTTATTTGCGTTACGCTCGAGAGAGAATCATAACTTGGAGAATGAAGCGAGGGGCTCTATTTCAAATTGCTTACGTATAGTTAGGTAGTTTTGATAGCGGGACAACATCGGATAGGAAAACTCAAGCTCTGCGCCGAAGAATGTTTGAAAAGACTAGCTTACCGATAAGCCCAGTTTTCGAGGTGGCGTCGTAAATATCCTATTGACCTGACTGCACTGGCGCACACGGTGGTAATATGGAGAGTCCAGGACAGGTTAGCAATAAGGGTGACGCCGAGATATTCAAGGGATGGAGTTGGAGATAATGTTGCGCTTTTTATGCCGTATGACAAGGTACAATTAGAGCGTTTTCAGCTAAAATACATTACTTTGCATTTAGTCGAGTTTAATTTCATTAGCCAGGTGTCACAGCAATCCATAATTTGGTCGAGGACTTTTTGAAGAATTTGGTGGTCAGTAAAACCGTTAACGGGACGATATATAAATAAGGCAATCATCAGAAAGTATGCGCATGCATAATTATTGGGTAGGTTGATGATATAGATAAGAAACAGTGGGGAACCAAGAGCGCTCCCCTGCGGTAAACAGGCAGGAACATTTGGAAGGGACCATGCAAAAATTGTAACGATGGTAAATTCCTGCTCGATATGAAGAAAATTGCGAAGCCAAGATAAAATAGTGTATCCAGTTTTAATGTTGATTATTTCACAGATAGGTGACAATGGGCTACGCGGTCAAATGCTTTAGAATAATAGAGAAATATGCAGTCAGTTTGTAAGTTTGAGTCTATGTTACAATACAAATGTGTCGTTAACTCCAGTAGATGCGTTTCACATGACGAACCTCTCCTGAACGCATGCTATTTACTGAAAAAGAAATGTCTTTAGGTACTATAGGTGACAGTAACCATGGGACACGATAATGTGTTTCACCATTTAACAGCATATGCACGTTAACGATGCCAGTCGGTAGTCCTCATCTAGGTTCCCATTGCCGTGTTTAAAGCTGGGCCCCACTTTGGCGATTTGCCACTTTGTAGGAATCTGA
>NC_092818.1:135841712-135861712 GCF_023375885.2 Dermacentor andersoni
CGCGGGACGAAGCGCGTGGGTAGACGAAGTGGGAAGGCGAAGCGCCGCAGACAGACCTCCACTCATGCAGCGCTTTGTTTCCATGAGTTTTACACGCGCTACTCTGGCGCCATCTGGTAGCCATCGTTGCCGCAAAACCCGTCCTGCGCGGCACTACGCTTTTGTTCTCACGCTTTCGCCATACCTTCCTCCTCCGCTTTCCGCCTCACGGTCCCGCGGCACCCTCCTTCTGCGCTTTCCTCCTCGCGCTCTCTTCGCTGGCGCTGTCTTTGATCACCTGCTGCGCTCCACGTTTGCTCTTTCATCCTTCGATGCGCTTGTGCACTCGGTTACGAGGGACGCCGAGGCACGCCGACGCTAAACGCAGGAACGGGCGCCTAAGAGCTGCTCTAATAGAGATCGACGTTCTAACGTTCCAACAACTAAAAATCTTACAACATTCATATGGGCACTGGCGGTATGTACAAGACATGTATTGCTTTCAGTTGAGATATCGAAGTTGTCGCTTACTTAGCTGCAATCACTGACATCAACGGGGTTTTGCAGCGAATCTGTATACCTCTATCGGCTTAGAAAATTTTCGTGTCGTTGTGGTAAGCAAAAACTCCCCATACGTGGGCCGATCCAGGAGATAGTGCAATGCCTAGTCGACCCGCAGCGGAGGTGAAGCAGGCGTTAAGCACTCCCCATACGTGGTCCAATCCCGAACATAGTGCAATGCCGGGCCGACCCGCGGCGGAGGTGCATTTCGCCATTGAGCGACCCACATACACAGCTTCGCTGGCCATCGTTCTTCACAGAGTGGAAGAGCACTGGGATTTTTCAGCTATCTGTGCTTTGATATGCCACCTCCAAAACGGTAATCTTTGAAGAAAACAGAAAAGTATCATGAAAAGAGGTCGTTGCGCCCTTGTCGGCACAACGTTTACGATAGCGGTATTTTCTTGTCAACGTGAAAAAAAGAAGTTCACGGAATTTCAGACTTGAAACTGGTGTAGTGGGGCAGAGAGCGAGAGAGAAAAGGATGCATAGAAAGGCAGGGTGGTTAACCAGATGCAGTTCCGGTTGGCTACCCTGCACGGGGGAAGGGTGAATGGGGATAAAAAGAGAAGGAGGGCGGAAGGGCGACATAGAGAGAAATAGACGAAAAAAGAAATGGTAGGTGACCGTAATCTTTGGCTTAGGTGTTTCTTGGTGCACTCGCACCTCGTCGTTGGTGTTCTTTAGGTTAACTATATGCGAACGCAACGCATGAACCAAACTCGGAGGCGACTATTTTGCATAAAGTAGTCGGTTAAACGTCATGCTAACTTCTTGTGTGAAGTCATTGGTGACGTCATTACTTCCGCTTTCTACTTCCGGGCTTCCAGGAATTTCACCATAGTCGTGCTCACGCGGCGGGTGCCTAAAGTCTACGATTCTGTGCTTTGGTGTGCGGTCATGAGTAATTTCTAAACAAGTCTAATTGTTCCACACACACTTCAGTAACTCAACTCGTAACTAACCTAAGGCTCTGATAATATATCTATAATGAAACCCATGAATTTTGTAGTGTATTATTTTTTTTATATTTTGTGATGTATTTTGAATTTCCTTCCCACTTCTCTCACTGATCTCTATTTCTAATTACTCCAGACACTTCAGTAACTAAAGTTGTAACTGAATTTATGCTCTTATATTATATCTACAATGAAACTCCTGAATTTTGTAATACACTATTTTTTCTGATTTATTTTGAATTTCCTTTTCGGTCGTCTCAGGAGGTGAATCGGAAATGCTGCGCAAGAAATAAGAGTGTCATTTCGGGCTCGAGCCACTAAAAGACAAGCTTCTAAAGTGAAAGGAACTGAAACATAACTAGAATTCTTCATTGCAAGCGTACGAATTCCGAGGCCAATGTGTCGCTATATTGTGACGCATGTGCATTGCTAGACAGTGGAAATGCGCAACGGAGGCAGCTGGAGCAGGGGCGGTGGTCGGAATGGTAACTCAGAAGCAGTATAAAAAAGACAATAATTTAAAAAAGAGGTCATAGCTGTCACGCTTCACCTAGCAGTTTTCCTTTGCATCTGAAAACAAAGTTTAACACTGCAAACAACGAAATACGGCTTTTGAGAAAGCAGGCTGACAATGACAGTGAAACAGCTGGGCAAACAGGCAGATGACGGGGCACTTTCTAGATTCGGCTGCCTCGTTTTCAAATTCAGTGAGGGTGGGCAAAACATAGGACAACCGTCCATCTGCTGCTAGCGAGCTGTCACTAGCTCTCGGTTACTTCCGGCGGGCCAATACGTGCCAGCTAGACGAAAGCAATACATAGCGCTTGGATGTAGGTTCTTTCTATTGTTCTTGAGGGAAAAGGGTGGATGTGCAGGCACTACACCATTATGCAGGTGAGCATGCGGTGGGCAAATCTAGGGGCTTAGGCTTTCTATGCCGAGCGCACAATGGTCCAGCGAAGATCATGTCTAGGTTCACAAGTGGCCTTGTGTCCATCCGCAGTGCGCGCTTGCTTGTTTTTTTCGAGCCATAATTGGTCACATGTAAAGGTAACAACCATGCGAGGTGATGTACATTGAAGTCACGTGAAGCGTATGGTAAGTTAATATTTATGTATACTTGAAATGTAGAAATGATACGTTAAAGGAAAATAAGTGAACGAGAAGAAAATTAGGTACATACGAGGGCCGAATCACCCACATTACGTGTGCGTTGTGAAGCATGCGAAAAATAGACCTCGGCGTACGGTGAAACCTTTTTGCCATCACTTACTGAATCACGTGCCGACATGACAGAGCTTTAGCTTGTCCTCAAATTTCTTACTATTCGCAGTTTAATCCCGTTATACTTAGTGGCACGGGTATAGGTTCATTTCCATGATTTTTTACACCTCACCTGATGAATATTTACGGCTTACCTGTTTACCAGAGTAGTTTATGGCAGCAACAACAATTGTAGTGATACCCTGCGACGCAGAGTTTAACCTGAGAGCATGAAGCGACGCTACCGTGCATGGCTCCGGTAAACCACAAACGGCAAGTAGTTTGAAAACAAGCTAAGACCCTATTGCGATCTCTTCAAACGACACTACTTTTTTTTTTAATTTCATAGCAAGTGATAGCCGTAAGGAGCAAGGCATAGTCAACGAAGACGTCTTACAATGTCCAGTACGCAACATTTTGAATTGCTTCCGATGAGTCAGCGTGGTCATATATTTCAAATGTAATCAGGTGCGCCTTCCAAATTTTGCACCTGACTTAACGTGCACACGATATCCATTTCGGATTGAGTAAAATCGAGTATATCCTAGTAGAAGTCGTACTCAAAAGGCACAAGGGCAGGGCGCAGAGTATCTTCTGCCTAAACATTTATAGCAGTCCCACCTACAAGAAACAAAGCTTTAGGGCACTTTTCAACAAGGCACTCGCAGTCGCAAAGAGCTCCCCGCTCATCATCGGAGGGGACTTTAATGCCCCCTACCAAGCGTGGGGATACGTTTGGAATACAAAGAAAGGTGAGGGGTTATGGAACCTTGCCACGGACCTGGGATTGTGCCTGATCACCGATCCGGCTTTCCCCACCCGCTGTGGCACGTCCACGTGCAGGGACTCTACGCCCGACCTAACTTTTGTCAACAACTCGAAACAAGCTAGTTGGGAAAACTCGGGCACCGATCTATAGCATCGACCACTATATCATACACATAGGTATAGGTATGCCGAAACAAGAGACTAGAACCTTTCGGTGCACGGACTGGGACCTTTTTAGGAAAGTTAGAGCGAAGAGACTAGAATCGGAACCGATAGAAGCGGGCAGACAGTCCTTCCAGACCTGGATCAACCAGCTCGAAGAGGACCTCAGGGAGGCCACTAAAGAAATTAAGACCGAAGAAAACATAGAGAGCATAGACAGTAGGCTCGCGCATCTGATCGAGGCCAAGCAATCCATTCTGCAAAGATGGAAAACGCAAAGACTGAACCGAAAGCTCAGGAAAAAGATAGCGTTGCTAAACAGGCAGATCGAGGAGCATTCGAGAACGCTCGTGAAACAGCAGTGGGACGAAGTTTGCCACTTGGCAGACGGCAGAATTAAACATGGAGGCAGTTGGAACATCCTCAAACATCTATTGAACGAGAGCGACACTAAGTCAAACAAGAGAACGGCAATTACAAAACTGGCACATAAAGTCAGCCAGTACACGACTCAGGAGGTAGTCATGAGACAGCTCGCGGACAAATATCTCCCGCTCAAACAACCGGGCGATGGCGACGAACGCGTGGAGTACATGGGAGGACCGTGCGAGGAAATGGACCGCGATTTCACCGAGGGTGAGGTACGGGCCGCCCTCCATGGTCTCTCTAGTAGATCGGCAGCCGGACCCGACGGTATTACCAATAAACTCTTAATGAATCTAGACGATGAGTCGATCACTTTCCTGACGGATCATTTCACCGAGTTGTGGAGAAAGGGAGACTATCCGGAGGAATGGAAGATAGCTAACACCATCCTCATACCAAAACCGGGCAAACCACTCCATCTGGATAACCTACGTCCAATCTCGCTTACATCGTGCATAGGTAAAGCTATGGAACACGTTATTCTTAACAGACTCACTAGATACGTCGAGCAAAATGACATACTCCCGTATAACGTGATCGGTTTCCGCCCCGGACTATCGACTCAGGACGCTATGATCCTGATCAAACACCAGCTCATACACGTTAGCCCTGTGCACGCGAGAGCGATTCTGGGACTAGACGTCGAAAAAGCTTTTGATCGCATAGAGCACAAGGCCATCCTCGAGGTCCTGTCCGAGCTGGGGTTGGGCGAGAGGCTACACAGTGTAGTCAAGGCGTTTCTGGGCGGTAGGCAAGCGAGCCTCACGCTAGGAGAACTAAAATCGAAGGTGATGAACCTGGGAAACAGGGGCACCCCGCAAGGGGCCGTACTTTCGCCCATGCTATTTAATCTAGCAATGACCAGAGTCGCGAGGAAACTGGAGAGTATAGAAGGTATACACTTTACAATATCCGCCGATGACATAACCATATGGAGCGCCAACGGTAACGTAGGCCAAACGGAGACCAGACTGCAGGAGAGCATACACGCCGTGGAAAGCACACTAGGCGAGATGGGACTCAACTGTTCGGCGGCAAAGTGGGAGCTTTTGGTCCTAAAACATCGGCGCAGGGGTCGAAGACCCAGGGGATACGTCCCCGGGGAGGAACCCAAGATTATCTTACGCTGTCACGACGGATCCGCGATCAAGCAGGTGGAAAAGATTAAAGTTTTAGGCTTCCACATAGCAGCGGGAGGTACCAACCAGAATGCCATTCAACACATTTCAAACAAAACGGACCAAGTCATCAGGTTACTAAGGAGAATCAGCAACAGACACAGAGGCCTGGGTGAGGACAGCGCTCTAAGGCTAGTGCACGCCTTCGCTCTCTGTCACTTCACCTACGTGGCAGGTCTATTTAAATGGTCGCAGGCCGAGCTGAACAAGCTAAACACTTTTTTTTTTGTATAATTATATATATATATATATATATATATATATATATATATATATATATATATATATATATATATATATATATATATATATATATATATACATATATATAGAAATGGGCATGGGCTGGACATGTAATGAGGAGGGAAGATAACCGATGGTCATTAAGGGTTACGGACTGGACTCCAAGGGAAGGGAAGCGTAGCAGGGGGCGGCAGAAATTTAGGTGGGCGGATGAGATTAAGAAGTTTGCAGGGACAACATGGCCACAATTAGTACATGACCGGGGTAGTTGGAGAAGTATGGAAGAGGCCTTTGCCCTGCAGTGGGTGTAGCCAGGCTGATGATGCTATATATATATATATTGTTCAGAAATGAAGGATTCAATTTCGATAATGCTTCCATAAATTACTTGTTAGCCTTTCGGAATATATCCTTTCTTGTAATCCCCAATCAGTCTCTCTATCTCTGCTAGCAGTTGCCGAGGTAGTCCTTTCATCCTGTTTCACGTTGTTTTTTCGGTTTTCAGTCTACGTGCCTAATAAGAAACAGGAGGCGCCTTTCATAATGCAGAAATGATGATAATAGTTCCATGCAAAAAACATTACGATTATTTACACCTCTCTAAATTCGCATTTAATTGTAGAGTAATCAATAGCTGATTAAAAGCGAAGCAACCTGTATAGTATTCAATCTTCAGCGTGGAGCACTGCATGGCGTCCCCTATTTAAGTGACGTGTCGTGTGTTTTGAATAAATCAATGGAGTAGTCATAACAGGAACCATTCATTCTCCTAATTATTGTATTCCTCTCACATTAGCTAATATACAAAGTGCTGCATAAGCAGGCAGTTAGTAATTTCCGATTAGGTGTATTGTGAAATCACCACGGGTGATGTCATTTACGTCATTCTTTAACACGTTTTGTTCAATTTCTAAGTGACAGCCAAAACGAGAGTCTAGTATCATGCTTCCACGGAGCAATAAATGCTTGTGCTTACTTCAGGGCATTTCGATAAGATTTGTTTTCTGCGAAAAAACGTTCTTAAGAATAAAGGGTTTGTCTTGTAAATTCCGAGCGCAGTCTGATATATTGCGCTTTTTTGCTGCCTTTCTTACGAAGCCTAGAGCTAAATTAGTCACAGGCTTATTTAATCACATTTGGTCTGGTCAAGCGACTTAATATCTGCCGGAGCGCGCACTCGAGCTCATAAACAAATATTATTAGCTAGACTTCTGCTCCTTTTTTATCGTATTAAGTGCTCGTATCGTATCATTTTTATCCTATCAAGGGCTGCTGAGCACCAGGTTGCGGGATCGAATCCCGGCCACGGCAGCCGGATTTGGATGGGGGCGAAATGCGAAAACACCTGTGTACTTAGATTAAGGTACACGTAAAAAACCCCAGATGGTCCGAATTTCCGGACTCGGCCACTACGGCATGCCTCACGATCAGAGCATTTTTCTGACACGTAAAACCCTATGTTTTAATCATTTTTTGTTGTTACATTTACTCGCCCTGTGCAACATGGAACTTGATTTACAATATAGATTTACAAAAAGATGACCTTGGTCATCTACTTGTTTTTTGATCAGTTCATTCAAAGAAATCAGAGGCACGAACATTGAGAAAAGGCAGCTCCCGATAGTCCATGGCAGCTGTAGCGTCAGTTTGATGCCCTCACTGAAACTTGATATCGCTCAAGAAGTTCAAGTCCCACGCGACAACGCTTCCTGCCCGCAAGCTACGTTAAAGATAAGGGCAATAAAACCACTATGAGACGCTGACGTTTTGGAAGGTTTTCTAACAAATTCTATTGCCACGGTTTTGCTCATTGACAACCGCGTGCAAAGAAAGAAGAAAAAAAGAATCCCATGTTCCAGATTTCTTTTTGGCGGTCACACAACAGCCCTTATTTTCTCTTTCTTTTAGCTCTTGTATGTTACTCTTTATATTAATTATTATTAGTTTTTTCTTTTTCACTGACTGCTGCAGTATTTATGTCCTTCGGCATGTCACGGTAACGAATCTCCCGCGCAGCGGTTCCTAAATGCGGGAAAAGAAATGGTGCTCGTACCACAGGAGATCGAGCATCTGCTAAATGACGTTAAATGTCGGTGTGTCTGCTCGCACGTGCGTTCCGGTGAGATCACGTGTGCATAAGATGCGTCTCTGAATCGGGCTCACCACGCACACACTCTTCTGAGGCTCCTATAGCTACTGCCAAACATGGAACAGGACTTACCCAGCGACCTCGCGCCCGTTGAGCGCTTTAAACGACGCTGAGCTATGGGCCCTGGGAGCTATACCTAGGTACTTGGATTACAAATAACTTTCATGGGAAAATATCCTGGGACCTTGGTGTTAACGCTGCTGCGTCCACAAAGCCACAAAAGCCCTATTTGGCTTTTTGAAGGCGAATAGACAGTCTACGAACGCCTGAGATTGTCAGGGACATTTCTCTTATATGAGTGTGTTCACGCTGACTGGCTTTTCATTGTCGTTTTTTTTTGCTTTTCCTATTCCTTATCTATATTTCCTCCTTTCTTGTTCTACTATAGTGTAGGGTGGCCGACCGGGCAAGGCTTCGGCAACTTCGCCGCCTTTCGTTGTGTTTCGTCTCTCTCCTCCACCCTCTCTCTCGCTCTTACAGACGTGTGCACATCAACGACATTCTCAATAAATGAGCGGGTAGGGTCATTGAGGTTCGGGAAAGTGTAGGACGAAGAAGTGTACTCGGTGTATATATGTTGTATATTCGTACAGTTCAGAATTTCACCTCATATTTTAGATACAACCCCGCCCCCTCCACACCCCCATCTACCATTAATTTTATTCTTTCATAAATTGTTCTGAAAATGACATACACAGCATGAATTGTTATGGGCTATTGTTGTTCTTGCTATATGCATGAAAAACGATCATCAAAGCACTATTAAAGGCCCGTAATGGTATGCTACTTCATCGTCATCAAAAGAACACGTTTTCTTTGTTAATTTATTGACCTCAATATGCTTCTGTTCCTGGCATGAACTCATGAACGTACAAAGTATTCAAAGCAAAAGTAGGAAGATTCTATCCTTCGAACAAGAATCACTGATGAAGTGGGCTGGATCAAGGAGGTAACATGGAAGACTTTAGGAAGAGATCAATGAATCTTTCTTGTTTTTTTTTTCTTTCTTTCTGGGACACCTCTGTGATACGTTTTATGAAAAACTTGCTAATTACAAGGCCCCAAGTACTTGAAAAACCTTGGTCCTCTGACCTTTGTCCCTTATTTTGAGAGTGAAGTTTAAAAGAAAAGTCCCGCGCTAGTAGCGTTTACTTGTAAATATATTTCACTCGGCTTCGCCTAGAACGAAATGAAAGGAGAACACTGCCATGATTCGGGTGGCCTCCCATCAACGCGTGCCATCTTCTGCAACCGGGTATCCTCCAGCGTGCACAAAAAAAAAAAAAAAAGTGGCCGTCAGCACGAGAGGCAATGCATCCCCGAGTCATGCGTCTCGGGGCAGCGCTAAAGAACAAAACCAAATGGCGGGCTCCTCCGAGCGAACAAATGGAGATCAGCGAGCCCAAAATCGCATTGCAGGGCAGGCGGGGTCGCACCGAATCCTGTTACCGCGCATTACGCCAGCGAAGCAATCGAAGACGAATGATGTCTGCAACGTTAGGGCGCACGCTTGACGAACTCGCCACGCTTCCAGGGCTTCGAGAACCGCCGGGAATGGCGGTCGCACTGTAGGGATGAGACTGCGCTATGCCGGAGATGGTGGAGCATGAAGGGTGCGCGCATTACACAGTATTTCATTGCTCTTGAGGATGCGCCTTCCCTTCGACAGCTTCGCACAAGTCTTAACCAATGCGGAGTCCCTGATTTTCCGCTACTTTTACCAAGTTGCGTAATATTACGGCTATGGGCACTTGAGACCGGGCGCTTCAGGTCGGGAGCTCCTATCTAAATATACACCGAGATGGTGAAATTGGTTTGTTTTGTATTCGCTGCAGCAAATTTGATTAGGTTTGTTACATTTAAAATGAAAAAGTTAGTCTGGTTATCATAGGACGCGAAATTTATCATTTCCGCCACGAATTTTAAAAAAAAATTGCTGAAAATTCCAAACTTGGAAAATTTCAAGTACAATGTTTCCAACTCCATAATTTGGTAATGAATCATGCAAATTCTGTAAACCACACTTATTATTAGAACATCTCAAGCGGACATATTTGATGTGTTATATACACCGCTATATGCATACCACTAATTTGCAAAAAAAAAAAAAAAGAAAATATAACCCTCGTGAGTATCGTAACAACTTCAGCTAAGCTAGGGGAGATCGCACTAGCATAAGCGCTTTCTGAACGCTCGCTTGCGCTCTCGTGATTCGCCGGCACCGCACTTTGGTCAGCGGTCGCCAGCACGGCCAGGTGGAAGCGCAGACTGAACACAGCCAGCTCAGTCACGCAGGTGGCGAAGCGAACGTACGGAAAAGCGAGATGCTTGCGCAATGCTACCCCAGTAAACTCATATATTTAGTCTGTCCGCTTCGGATGCTCCAGCAGGTGCAGTTTACAGAAATGGGATATCTGTATTGCTGCAGAGTTACTAAATTAAAAACTTCGTACTTCAATTTTGCTTTGTAATTTATCAATTTTCAGCCTATTCTTTAAAACATTACGTCCTAAATAAAGAAGGAATCTTATTCCTACAGTTGCTAGAATGTAACTGTCTCTTTAAGATGCAACCGATTTCGTTCAGATCGGTTGCATGAATGTCTCGCGAGATGATTTCTGTGCTTTACATTTACTACAAAAGGAAAATCGGCGCTGGCCATGAGCTAAAGGTTCCGCTGAAGAAGTTTTACGTCGGGGCCAACTAAAGAGTGTCATTGTGCGCGTTCTCGGCGCGATTGGAGATCGTTGTTCGGAACGCGCGTTCAGTTCCGCCTTATGCGATTGGCCTATGCTTCGTAGACCTCGTCAGCCGCGGCGCGCGGCCGCGTTTTTGGTGACCTCAATATTACGACCCGCTCCTGTCAATTTTTGAAACCGAGCACGTCGTCTACTAGGAGCAGAACGTTACAATAGGTGTTCCATTTGAGCTATCATGCGTTCTCTACGAGACTGGATTCGTATTGCACGTCTAGCGTATTGGATTGGATCCATACGGGGACCCGGGAGCCCAGTCGGACATTGCAGTGCGACGACATGGGCTGTGTTCCAATACTCGCCGCAGACGCAAAAGTAGACGGTTAAGCGGACAGCGGTCATCTTAAGTTTCGTTCCAATTCTCACAAGGACGTCAGCGTAGACAGCTTTGCGAAGACAGCATCAAAGTCAAAAATGGCGCAGGCTACTTTTCTGTACAAACAAGATGGTGGCTAGCAGGACGCTTGGAAACTCGACGGGAAGACCATCTGCGCACAAGAAAACGTAGACATGCTTTCCTATGCCCTTAATGTAAATCACATCGTGTTTTATAGGTTCAAAGGCGCAAAGATTTAAAATATAGAAATATTGTGGCTTTTCTCAACTTTTGTTGTCACCGTGAGGTGGCTTCACGTTGCAGAAGCGTCTTCCAGACGGGTCGAAATGCTTTCCATTACCTTGCCTCGGAGCTGACTCGGCTATTTCCTTAGCTGTCTACGTAGACTGTCTCCGATGCTGGCTAGAAATGTAACACCGCAATGTTGTTGTTGCCTCTTGAAAACCGCGCAACTGCTCCCGTCATTTTAGTTTTTTTTTTCGTTGTGAGCGACCCCACCTAGCAACCATACAGAGAAACTAAAATCAATAAATTGTATGAGTCCTACGTATTGCTATTGGGAACTTGTTTACGCTTGAGGGGAAGAATATATGTTGTTTTTATATAAAAAATTGATTTATTTGAAGGTGAGAAGCATTTCATTTTGTAGTATATTGTCCCCAAGCAGGCGAGCCACGTCAACTTCCAGGGAGTTCACTGCTTGCCGGTTGGCTGCTCTCTCCCTCCCGTGTTCGCAAATTGTGCGGACCGCCCACTATGTGACGTTGCAGCGACCGAACGCGTTCTGTTCCGAACAAAGACCTCCGATTCCTCCCCTATCTTTGCTATCCGTGATGCTCCATTGTTGACATGTATACGTGCTTATAAATTCATCGTATTTCTTCCCATCGAAATTGCATGGCGCCTGTCTGTTGGATCTTGTATCCTTGTTGCTTGTTCTTATGATCTTGTATTGTTGTTAAGCTTGTTGCGTTAGTAGTGCACCTGAAGCAAACAGCCTAGCAGACGGTGCCCCCACTGGAATGTGCTTGGCGCGCATGCGCGTAATATTAGCGATCTCACCACTCATATTAGCAGCGACAACTGCCAGTGTTCTCTCGTGGTTTGTGCCACGAGAACAAAATACATGCAGAATCTCCTGTTGGAGTTGCCTAAACGATGCATAAGCATTTGCTACTAATCGCGCGCTGTTTCGTCGCCGTAAATTATTGTGTTTTGTATATTTGCGAGGAACACCGCGAAGGAAATCGTGAAACGGAGAAGCGCGGTTCCAACGCCGATGTGGTAATTGAGACCAGCATACCACTGCAACGTGCTAGTCCCTCTGTAACGTGCCTCATAATGAGGTCACGGATATGACAGGCGAATACCTATAGTTTAATTTCTTTTTTCCCTCTGTTTTGTACGTGAGCACGACTTTATGAGTGTACCGTACGTACGCGTGTTTGTGCTTGTCGCAGTTATGTATCTTTCCCGCTTTTCTTGATTTAATGCAAAAATGTAAATACACATTCCGAGTAAAAGAGACCCCGCTCAGGAAACACCGAATTATCACTAAGGTGACTGTGAGACCCATGCACCGGCATGCCTACCGGGTTTCCCAGAAGGAGCAGCATGCCATTCGTAGCCAAGTCAAACAAATGCCCCAAGAGGACATTTTAGAACCTTCCAATTGTGCGCGGGCAGCCTACGGTTCTATGTGGATTACCACAAACTGAACCACGTCACAAAAACGACGTTTATCTATTGCCCCGCATCGATGACTCCTTAGATCATCTGCGCAATGCCTACTTTTGTCCATGGACTTGCGCAGTGGCTACTGGTAGATCAAAGTGGACGAGCACGACCGTGAAAAGACTTAAACTAGGTGGCCAGTATGAGTTTAAGGTGCTCCGGTTCGGGTAACGCTCTGCGCCCAGCCCTTTTCAACGAATGATGGATACCGTGATATGTGGCCTAAAGTTGCAATTTTCCCTCGCGTATTTAGATGACTTCATAGTGTTCTCTACGACGTTTAAAGAACACATCGAGCGACTTAAAACCATGCTTCAGGCCAATCGTTCCACTTCTCTTCCTTAAATTTGAAAAATGACATTTCGACTACGACGAACTCCAATACCTTGTTCACGTCGTCAGTAACACTGGAATTCGATTCTACCTAGTGAAAACTATGGCTGTTGCCTATTTTCCGACACCGACAGAAAAACGCGAAGTCCGAAGCTTTCTGAAACTTTGCGCCTACTACCATCGCTTCGTTGAGAATTTTTCATACCTGGCTGCACCGCTAACTAGGCTTACGAAGGACGACGTCTCTTTTGTTAGGGCGCAACAACAGGAAGACGCCTTTCGCTAGCTTCAGACCCACCTTCAGTCTCCTCCAACTCAGGGCCGTTTTGACGCGGATGCCGATAGAGAACTACACACTGGTGCAAGCTACGTCGGCATTGATGCTTTTCTTGTGCAGCTACAATAAGCTATCGGACGGGTTATTGCGCACACCAACTGTACTTTATCATCTGCGGAGAGAAATTACTCTACTTCCGAAAGGAAGTGCTTGGCCGTTGTGTGGGCAATCAGTAAGTTTCGACCTTACCTGTACGGCCGGCCTTTCCATGTGGTAATCGACCACCATTCTGTGCGTTAGCTGGTGAATATAAGATATCCCTCAGGAGGTGTAGCTCGACGGGGTCTTCGATAAGAAGAGTTTGATGTTACAATTGTGCATAAGTCGGGCCAGTAACATAGCATAGTCTTTCTCATGCTCCCGTTGGCACTGGCAGCACCGATTTCGAAGAGGACTGAGGTTTTCTTGCTGATCTAGCCCAACATTCGCGAGAAGATTTACAGCTGTGACTACTCACCGACTATCTTGAGGGACGCACCCCGCAAGCGCCTCGAGAATTTGCAATTCACATGTCATCGTTCTGCCTCCGCAACGACGTGCTTTACAAGTACAATTTCCTGCCAAATGACTCCAGCTATCTCCTTGTTGTCTTCTCAGGGCTCCGCGAGGACGTGCTACGCGCCTGTCAACGATGAACCTTTTTGTGGCCATTTGTGTTTTACACGCACATTGACCGGAATTCGCTAGAAGAACTACTAGACTAAATTATCGAAGACTGTGAAGCACTATGTGAAGACGTGCCATGAATGTCGACGCCGCAAGATTCCGCCTATGCGACAAGCAAGTTTCCTCAAGCCTGTTAATCCAACAAAGGATCCTTTTGAACAGGGCGGGATGCCCTTACTCGGCCCATTTCCGAAGTCTTCTGCTGCCAATCGATGGATTGTGGTCGCCACCGACTACCTTAGCCGGTACTGCGAAACCAAGGCAGTTAAGCGAGCCACCGCCTCCGACATTGGGCTGTTCTTCGTTCATAACATCATTCTGCGCCACAGTACGCCAGCCGTAGTAATCACGAATCACAGCACAGCCTTTACAGCACAGCTTGGGCACGAAGTCATGCAACTAAATTGCACTGCACACCGAAAAGATACTGCGTACCATCAGAAAATCAGCGGCCTAACGGAGCGCTTAAACAGGACCCCCAATTTCTGACATGCTTCCCATCTACGTTGTCGGTGGCGACAAGAACTGGGACGATGTGTTTCCGTACATAATATTCGCTTTTAATACTGTGCCTCAGGAAACAACAGAATTGAGTTATTTTCGCTTACTGTATGGACGCAAAGTTACCACAAGCCCAATTTTCAGAATAACAAGTGCAAACGGGAAACACGGAGAATTGCATGAGCCGCGTCGCAGTGCCGTTTGGTGCGAAACAGTTAGATTAGATTTAAAAAGTTCGTGGCACTTGGGGAACGTGAGCTGGTGTCGCTACGTGTGGACGTGTCTCATCGGCTCCGTGAGTCTTTCGGTGTAACGCCCGTCTTTTTGTTATCTCCCAGTGGTTCTTTCACATGACGTGTGTGAAGATTTCCGCGACCTTTTGAAACTATTTTCGAAGATGTCTGTGCATTAGAACTCCTTTTATTGTGACTTTTGTGGTTCCTCGCCTACGAGAGCTTCGTGGCTCTCCGACGCCGTAGGCGTTGACAAGCCTCGTGCGGGCGTCATGAACCAGGTTGAGGTAGTAGAAGGGGAAGATCTTTCCCCGGAGGAGAGGTAGCGTCGAGGAGTGAAGACGTGTTTACGCCGGCTCCGCGAACAACCAAGGATTCTGGTGGTTTTTCTGGCAAAATGATCTGCGAAAGTGCTAAGATCGATTTTCGGAAGTGACAAGGACCCGGTGGACACAATTGTTTGTGCCTGTGAGTGGATTTTTAGTGATTTTACGGCTAAAAAACTGTGATCGGAGCACAACGCTGCGCTAAGCCTCACCTCGGCTTCGGCATGGCCCCGGCCGTGGACGGCGTCGACGGGCAGCCCCAAGCCAGCGGCGCCTCCCAGAGAAGCGGCGACATGGAAGTGACGGTGGAAGGCAACGAAAAGGACCCTAAGGGATCCGACAACGAAGGATGGTTCACAGTTTTGGCGAAAAGGAGGCAGAAACCCGTGCCAGCTGGCGCGGAGACGACGCTCGGACGCTCGGCGGACGCTCGGCGCGACGCGCTCAAGAAGGGAGCAGGGAAGAAGGAAGCGGAGCTATCGGTAGCATCGAACCTACCGAGACTGCCAGCCACGGGCTGGAAAGTGACTCTACGACTACGAGAAGGCCTCTCGGTGCTTCAGAAGGCACCGGAAGTTAGCCTCGGAAGAGCAGTGCGAGAGAGCGCGGGCGTCAGCCTACAAGAAGCCAAGGGAGACCGCTTCGTGATAAACACCAAACAAGGTACGATCATCTACCACACATTATCTATGGAGAATGCTAAAAGAATAAGCAAGATAGATAAGATCAGAATCGGAGACAAGGATTACGGGGTCGTCACGTACGTGAACGCACCGGAAAGCTGTGGACGTGGAGTTATTCACGGCATAGAGGAAATGTACTCCGATAAAGAAGTCCTAAGCAACCTCAACGAGGACGAAGACAACCCGACAATTCTAGAAGCAAGAAGAATGGGCAAAACCAGAACTTTCCTCCTAACTTTTGACGACGAGGAAGTTCCACGCAAGGTTTTCTTCATGGGCGCTATTCTCCGGTGCTTCCTATACAAGAAGAGGTACGAAGTATGCTACAAGTGTGGAGGACTCGGGCATAGATCAGACGTGTGTGACAATGACGAACCGAGGTGTAGAGGTTGTGGGGTAACCAGACCACAAGAAGGACATCAATGCGAACCGCAGTGCCAGCTCTGCGGCAAAAACCACGTCACCGGGGATAAGAAGTGTAGGAATTTATTCCGCACCCCGTACATCGTGAAGAAGAGACAATGGGAGCAAAAACAAGCGGCCGAGGAGGAGAACCAAGAGGAACTTAGTAAAAGCAGGGCAAGCGAGAGACCGAGCAGCAGGACCAGGAGCCGCTCGGAGTCCTTCCCGAGGCTACAGACGCCGCAACACCAGACACAACAGAAGGAAACAAGTAACAAGGTGAGCTGGTCAGACAAAGTCTCCCAGGATTCAGAAAAGGATAGAGAAAACCAGGAGCTAAAAGCGCTTATTAAGAGGCAGGAAGAGCAAATCAGAATACTGATTGAGGATAAGAAAAAGGAGAGAGAAGAATTTTTAAAGATAATCGAGGAGATGAAAAAAGAGAAGGGTGGAAACAGTACGAGACAGGAAGAGAGTGTAGGGGACAAAGAGCCCAAAACAGATCGGCCCCCGTTCAAAAAGAAGAGAACGGGAGAGACAGACTCAGACAGTAAGATGGACAAAGTTACTCAGGATATTACTCTGATGAACGGAGCTATGATGCAATTCATGGAACAAACTCGAGCGGAATTTGAAAAACGCGACATCGCCCTCAAAGCAGAATTTGAGAAACGCGATTTCGCTTTAAAAGCTGAATTCGATTGGTTCAGAACACAATTAATTAACATTCAAAATGCATTGGCAAAATAACACGATCTGGCAGTGGAATTGTAGGGGCTTCCTGAAAAAGAGAGCCGTCCTACAAACATTCCTAACTAACATCGATAAACCAGACGTCATTGCGTTGCAAGAGTGTGGGAAAAATGCAAAATTGGCCGGCTACACAGCCTACACTGGGCAAGGAGAGAACCGGCAGACAGCTATTTTAGTTAAAAGAAACTTAGCAGCAGTCCTTCACGAGACTGACACAAATAAGATTGATCACGTCCTAATTGAACTAGTACCGAGAAAAAGAAAAGATAGGAGCCTATACGTTCTCAACGTATACAGCTCTCCTAAGCAAAAAAAGAATTGTGGCTTCGATCAGCTCATCGAAAGGTCCAAAAACATTGCAGGCAATAGCCCCATAGTCATAGTCGGAGACTTCAACGCGCAGCACACGGCTTGGGGGTACAAAACCTCGCAACAAAAAGGCAGAGAATTATGGGATACTATCTCCAAGCATGGACTAACCCTACTAACAGATCCTCAAATTCCGACGAGAAAAGGAACTAGCGTTTCCACGGACACCACACCGGACCTTACGCTCATAGGGGCACACATAACCGCACGATGGTGTAACACGGGAGAGGACTTGGGGAGCGACCACAGAA
The DNA here is from genome assembly GCF_023375885.2 of Dermacentor andersoni. Lineage (NCBI taxonomy): Eukaryota > Metazoa > Arthropoda > Arachnida > Ixodida > Ixodidae > Dermacentor > Dermacentor andersoni. The sequence goes on from NC_092818.1 coordinate 135,859,082, forward strand.
TTATAGAGACGGTGGTAGAACACGGCATACCAACTCCCAAACCCAAGCAGATCGAAGCGGTAAATTGGAACCTCTTTAGGCAGAAATGTGCCGAAAAAGAGGAGCTCAAGGATGTAGGCAGTTGGAGCAAAGCCCTCTTGGAAGCAGTTGAAGAGGCCACCGAGAAGGTGGAGGCAGACGAAACGCAAGAGGTAGTAGACCGGAAAATGGTCGGATTATGGAGGAAAAAGAAGCAGCTAGAGCAAACATTGAAAGAGAATAGAAGCAATAGAAACATTAGGAGGGCATTAGCGCACCTTAACGGAGAGATTGAAGAATACGCACTCGAACTCGCGAAACGAAATTGGAATAGCATATGTGAACAGATGGATCACAAAAGTGGTAAATCAAATGCATGGCAACTATTGAGGCACCTACTAGATCCCCAAAGCAGCAAATCAGAGACGCATAGAAACATGCAGAAACTAGTGTATAAATACGAAGGCAGTAACAGACAATTGTTCGCTGAAGTTAAGGATAGATATCTTAAATGTGGTCCGCAACAAACACTGCCAGACTACAAAGGGGAAGAGAACCCCCTCTTGGACAGCCCCGTCACCGTAGGAGAAGTCAGGGCCGAGCTGAATCGACTAAGAACGAAAACAGCTGCAGGACCGGACAGAATCAGCAATCGGATGTTGAGGAACCTCGATGACAAGTCAATAGTAAACCTAAAGAATTTTATGCAAGAGTGTTGGAACAAGGGTAAAATCCCCAAAGAATGGAAGGAGGCTAAATTAGTCCTAATTCCAAAACCGGGGAAAAAGCTCAGTCTCGAAAACCTCAGACCAATATCCCTCACGTCATGCGTCGGGAAACTAATGGAACACGTGATACAATCTAGAATTAGCAGATACTTGGAAGACCAGGACATGTACCCTGACACAATGATAGGCTTCAGAGCACACCTATCTGTGTGCGATGTCATGCTACAGCTTAAAGAGCAAATTATCGACCACCAAACGAAGGACACGAAAGCCATCGTTGGCTTAGACGTGGCCAAAGCATTTGACAACGTAGACCACAAGGCAATCTTAGAACAATTGAATAGCCTAAACGTAGGGAGACGTACCTACGAGTACATAAAGGACTTTCTGACTGACAGAACAGTAACGGTCAGTCTAGGGGGTAACGAGGAGAAAGGGATAGAGCTCAGCAATAAGGGAACACCACAGGGCTCGGTGCTTTCACCCACTCTCTTTAACATAGTAATGATGGGACTCCCGCACAAACTTAAGGACTTACGGGGTCTAGAACATACGATCTATGCGGACGACATCACCCTATGGATAAATAGAGGAAGTGACGCCTACATAGAAGAAACGCTGCAAAAGGCCATCAATAGAATTGAAGAGCACTTAGAAAAAGCCGGACTTAAATGTTCAGCTACGAAGTCGGAGGCTCTCTTCATCAGTCCACAGAAAATGCGAAAGAAAATTCCTAACCACGGGATAAAACTCACGGTTAATGGGGACGCGATTCCAAACGTAAAAGCTATACGAGTGCTAGGCATGCACATTCAGGACAATCTAAGAAATACGGAGACGATTAGAAAGCTTGAAATGAGCGTAAGCCAAACTTGTCGACTCCTCAGAAGAATCGCGAACAAGAAGGCAGGCATGAGGGAGGCTAACCTATTAAGGATAGTACAGTCCTTCGCGATCAGCAAGATCACATACGCAACGCCGTACCTTAAACTAACAAGGGCCGAGAAAAACAAAATAGAAATCCTCATCAGGAAAGGAGTTAAAACAGCCCTAAACCTTCCACCATGCACCTCTACGCACAGGATATTAAACATGGGCATTTCAAACACCCTAGAAGAGTTGATCGAAGCCACACTAGTCTCCCAGCAACAGAGACTAATGAGAAGCAGAGGTGGTCTGAGAATTCTAGAGAAACTAGGATACAAGACTAGCAACAAAGTAAGAAACACGGGAGCCATTCCGTCGCAAATCAGAGATAGAATACGCATACCACCACTCCCGAAGAATATGCATCCCAGTCACCATCAGGATAGGAGGAAAGACAGGGTTAAAGCATTACAAAAATCACTAGATAAAAAGCAAGGGGTTTTCTACACGGATGCAGCAGAATATGAAAGCAGACCAGGTTTTGTCTCAGTGACGACACAGGCTAACGGTGAAAACTCAAAGAGCTGCAGTATCCCGCAAAACAGAGTGGAGGTTGCAGAGGAGGTGGCCATAGCCCTAGCTTTGACTCAAAAAGGGGTCAAAATCATAGTGTCAGATTCCAAAACAGCCATCAGGAATTATACCGCAGGGAGAATCTCCAAAGAGGCGCTCAACATATTAGAGAAAGGACCAATTCCAGAAGAATTAGTAAACCTTATATGGACTCCTGCCCACGAAGGCTTGCCCGGCAACGAGAAAGCGCACGCATTGGCCCGAGAGCTTATTTACCGGTACACCAATGCAGCCTCTCCAGCCAGGGAGCCCCTACAAAAAGAAGGCATAAACACTTACAGCGAAATTCTCGCTTAATATAGAATGGGAAGGAAAACACTGCCAGAGGCGCATAAGAAACTAAGTAAGCAAGAAGAGATAACATGGAGGCAACTGCAAGCGGGAG
>NC_092818.1:135866712-135876712 GCF_023375885.2 Dermacentor andersoni
TTCCGAACGCATGAAAAACCGCTAAAGTAATATTTATTCGCAAACCAAATAAACCTTCTGACCCCCCCATAGCTAATCTCAGACCTATTTCCCTCACCTCATGCTTGGGCAAAACGCTCGAACATGTCATGCTTAACCACTTAAATAAATACACGAAAGACAATCAGTTACTCCCGCCGGAGATGATTGGCTTTCGCCAGTCGCTCTCTTGCCAGGAAGCTATGCTAAGGCTCAAGCATGACCTTCTTACTCCTACAGGTAGTAAAGATACCCAAGCCAGCTTGGGTCTCGAGCTTCGCGGTGCATTCAACAACACAGATCATGCATCTATCTTACATGAATTGAATGTTATTAACTGTAGCAGAAAAATGCATGACTACATCCACGACTTTTTTACCAATCACACGGCTGTCATTAGTCATTAGCTACAACCCCGAACTTCAGGAAGCTGCCTGAGGTGGGCTTAGGTGGTAGAGGAGGCCTACCGCGAATAGGATAACTTCCCTCGCCTTCTTCTTGCAGCCCCTTTCTCTTTGAGATGGGATAAAGAACGTCGTCTCTCTTTCTCTCTTTTCCTCTCTCTCGGCGCTTCTTACACAAACGAGTTTCAGATACAGGAGCACTAAAACCCTTTCCTATCTCCCAAAGGTCTGCCCGATAGTCTACGCTTCCTGGCACTTCTCTGAGCGAGTAAAGCGATTGAGCCCACGTGTTACAGCCTAGGTTGGCTCTATGCGTCTCGCCGTTCACTCGGCTCGACCCATTAGTGCTCCCACGAACTCAGAAAGCAGCTTCCATCCAGGCGAATTATGTAACAGCACCCGTGAAAGCCCCTACAGCTCTCTTGGACTTTGGACCTTAGCGCTCTCAGTTTTCCTTTGGGACAATGCCTTGAACCAGAGGCTCGAGATGCCTGTTACCGTGTAGGCGTGTGTTCGTTTCTTATGTATACGGTGTGAGCGTGTGTGTGCTATGTACAACCATGTCATTTCATCCATCACCCTTGTCATGTTAGGCGTATTTCTAAACAGACATCCTGAGCGCCCCTGAAAAATATTTCCCTCTCTTTCCCACTGAAGGCCTCGTTTTCTGGCTGCAAAAGCGACGAGCGAGCGATCGCGCAAAGGATACGGTAAGTTCTAATCGACCGTGTCGCAGTTGCCCGGGACCTCAGCGCGGAGGCGTCGGGAATGCCATGTGGTCCATTTGACTTGGGAAACCAAGTGCCGTTTATTACAGGGGAGAAGGAGTTAAGGAGATTAGAGACTCGCGGGAAGGCTTATGCGCTTCTTAGTGGCCATTTCCAACCCTAAATGCCGCCCACCGCATCGCTTAACGACGACGACATCATGCAATGCGCGTTCTGCAACAGATATGAGCTGCGCCTCGTAACGGCTAAGTGCAAGACGCCTGAGGTCATTGGCAATGAGCTCAAGCAGCGCTGTGGGTTGCGTCAGTTGCTGGGTACGCAAACAGGGACTGCGAGACATCGCGCTCACCAAGTGGAGGTTATCTTGCAAGCATGCCGCCCAAGGCACCTTTATTTCAACATGCATGCGTGTGGTGTAATCAAGTTCACTTTGCTGCTGCCTCGGGCCTGGAGTGCTCAAGGTGGTTTAAGCGCACAGTCAGACATTGTAATTTTGACTGATCTGATGTTGTTGAATTCAGCAACAAAAGAATCACGCGTATGTGCGGAGAGCTGCTTACACTTGCAGAGGAAACTTTAGCGCATGTTCGACTCTGACGCTGTCTGTTCAAATACATGTCTCAGAAAAGCAGAAATGTTCTTCTGAGTTAACCACTGGGCCGTTTTAATGAAATTTGCCTCAATTAAGACACGAAATTAACCTGTATCTAACGTTCCAAGCGCAATATTGAGTTAGAGCTTGAATATTTTTACTAAATATTGTCCATAATCGAAAAGTTCGAAAAAAAAATCAACTCGAAATTCACGAATTTGTAACTGTGCTCCAAAAAAAAAAAACAGATATCGCACTTCTGTAACGCCAGATCACTTAAAGCGGACAATTTTCATATATTACTTTATATGTGAAGTGAATTTGTTACAATGCTCACGGTGGTTTTATACAAGTCTTACTCACATGTTAGTGGTTTACTAGAGCCTTGTACAATAGATCAATTCTGTTCGTTTCGGGCGTACTACTACATGCAATTTACAGAATTGTGATATGATTATTCATTGCTCAGCGAAAACGTTGTGTACCTGATAGTTACGTTAAGTGCACAGTATAAATCAAAACTCGGCTTACATCAGCCACTACTCATCAAAGCTCATCAAATTCTGTGCAGTGGTTGCCGAGAAAAACAATTTTAATTTTTTCTGTGTTTAGATAAGAGCCACTGAGCTAAAGCTTCCTTTTAACGTAAAAATAAATAAATAAACATATGCCACTAAAACATGTAATGCCATCACACACGCATGTGGCTACTTCGAGATTATCGCTGCCTTGGACATAATTGAATGCGTTCATAGTTAACCTCTTTTGCTCTTGAGTGTTCATCGGCTTCACGCGAAAAAAAAGAAAACGTAAGGTAAAGCATATCCTCCCAAACAAATAAAAAAAACTAATGCCAAACAAACAATAAATACGTTTTTTTTCCAAACATAGCTGCAAGTTTATCTCAATGCATTTCTTAGGACATCTTGTAGGATCATTTCTCGGAATATCCCGTAATTTCTTGCGCATGATATTGGACTTAGGACCGTATTCTTATCATTAAAGCAATCAAATGTGCTTGTGAAGAGAGATAGGTTTACGGTATTTATAGAATAAGGAATAAAATGCGACCATAACAATTTAAAAGAGTGTGCGTTTGTGCACTAGCAAAACTTACTTAAGCTTGCCAATACAGACTGTAATATGTGTTTATAAGCGAACGTTGGTTAATCGAATGTCGCCTCCTACTCACCGCCCTCGGCACGCTGAAATCCCAGTATTACAAGACTAATGCTAGTAAAGTGAAAGGTTAAGCAAGGCACGTGGTTCTGCTTTTCTCTGTGGATTGCTGCTGATATAATGACTATTGAAGGGATCATGTTGACAGCATCCCAAATCGCTGAATATTTGTTGCAACGTGCGGTGAAGGCAGGCAAAAAGACGCCACATGAAAGCACTTTCGGTAAAAAAAGGCTGCAGCTGGTCGTCACCTTTCAGCCACCTGTGTTCTGCGTTCTCAACCAACATTACCTACTACATTAAAGGTCTCATTCTATTATAAAAATATACTAGATTTCTCTGCTGGCTGAACTCAAGTTTGTCAATTAATATATCCACAAGTGTGGATTACACCTTCTTTTAGGATGTCTTTTAGCCAGTGTCAGAGGAGAATAGTAAAATCCTATAGTGAATGTGCGCGGAGAGAGAAGGCACGTCACTAAGCTTGACCTAACCTCATTGTGGGTATACAAAAACTCACCGGCGCAAAATAAATTGGCATGGCGAGAGAAAACTAAGTCCGGGAGCCCCTATATTGCGTTCTGTGGATGGACATTTTCTTTTTCGGGAAAGAATAGCGCAGCTGACACGCCGCAGTGATCAGCAGGAGCACCACAATCTAAGCTGCGGTTAACAAAACAAAATACCGATAAAAGCACACTTTCATGCAATACCAGTTATCTACATAGTGGGGTTCCTATGGGCGCAAAAAAAAATAGGTTGAAGCGGCAGCGCTGTATCTGCAGAATGGGTCACTCCTTTTGCGGCACCCTGCTGTCCTCTGTATACTTGGTGCTATCGGACTCCCATCTCATTAGGGTAATGGAAAAAACGGCATCAGTGTAGCCTTTGGACCCGCAGGTTCTTGAACTCTGCCATGATGTATAAAGTATTGAAGCATGTTTTTCGTTTCTTGTTGTCTCTTTCTTTGATCAACAAGAAAGTGCCAATGCGTACAGTTCACTTCATTCCACCATTTCTTTTTTTGCAAGGTCAGACACAGGGTGCACAAAACATCAGCGTGTTAGTGTGCTCGCCTCTTTTATCGATTGGTGTATCTTGGCTTCCTGCGTTTTGTTCGCAACATGAACGCCTGAATCTGGAGACACGGTCACGAATTAAATGCCAAGAGAGACGACGAACCAAAGAAATATAGGTCACAGACGAGCCATTCCGTTTTTTGTGTCTTTCGTCTTTCAACACTCTGTTGAAATATAAAATGCCAATAAACCAACTGAAGCTGCACTGCTAGTTTTGGGCGGACGTGCCTGCCCGTGTGGTAATGCAAGTAGCTATCTCATTAGTTTAAACGGTTCAGTTTATTGACTATATCCACGTATAGTCTCGACACCCGCGGAGTCAGCAGTAGCGGAGAGCACTAGTATGAATTCATTACATTGTTAAGCGCGCTAAAAATAAAAGCGAGTAATTAATAAGATTTCAGAGGTAATATCACAATGCTGTACGAGTATCTTGCGTAAGAGTTACTCGTACGTATTTGACGGACATTTACAGATTGAGGAATTTTGGTGTTATGTATTTTATCATTGCAAAATAATACTTAGTTCTGCACTGGGGCAAAAGTAAAGCGCCTGGGATTCAGGTCGAATAAAATGTTCTAGTTTGCGTTCCCGTATACCACCATACTGACCTGAGCAAAGTGAGCTAGAGGAACATCAAGGTCTTCTGAAGCCGAAGGTCTCCAACATGGCGTTTAATATGTACGACAGAACTCAAAGTAAAAAAAAAAGATTCAAGTATCCTTTTGACATACATAAGATTTTGTGGAGAGAGTGATGAAGCAAGTATTTTGGCTACTCCATTTGTCGGTGATCTGTAGCAAATATTTATAAACATGTTTAAATAAGATCAGCTCCGAAAGAAGGCACGCCAATAAATACCTTATTGGTGTCCATTTCCAATACGAAAATCTGGGATGCACTTTGTGGCTTTTAACTTTGGCGGAAGTCTGCTTTACGTACTAAAAATGATGGGAACTCAAAGTACTCAGCAAAGTTCTCAGTCCACGGTGAAAGAGAGAGTGAGAAAGAAAAGCCAAGGCAGGCAGGTTTCAAAATTTGAAAGGCTCCAGTACACATAAAGTTATAAAACGCCTGTTAGCACATATAAAAAGAACATGTAAATCTACCGTCTTGAAAACCAATTATTTACGGCATTCATGTGACTTCAAGTAAAAGAGAGAAAGAATGGAGAGAAATACCAAAGTGTGTAAGGTGCATGTTGCCCATGCACCACTGGCTGCGCTCACACGTAACGGTGCACACCGCGTCTATAAACGCCCTCTCGGTCGACTCTTACTCAACTTGTCAGGACCATCTTTTTGTTGACCATGACATGATATCTGGGGCGAAATGTTCTGCAATGAAAGTTCGCTGTTTACCGCGATCACAACAAGACACGCATTGTTGAAGTGCTTGGTGGCTAACTGTCTCTCTTGCTCATCCGGCGTCAAGAGTAATATCTTCCTCACTTCCCAACAATACCTTTTCTTTCTTTTTTGCAATCGTAATGTCCGTGTTTCTTCTTCTTATTTAATTATATGCGTTGTGTTTAGCTCGCGGGGAAGCTCCATATATGCTCCGCATGAGCGCTGCCTCATCCAAGCACATGCTAGCTCTAAATTCGTTCTCATTTCTATGGATAGAGCGCAGCGACGGCTATAACGTGAAAAAATTGTAGTTTTTGTTTGTCCAGCGTTGCTTGCTTGTGCTTTATTTTATTCGCAGCTTTGAGAGATGCGGCAGTATGTTCAGCTTAATCTGCGACACTGCGAGGCCAACGGTGCTATACGTGGTATAGGTGGGAATGCTGCCAAACCATACAACTATATGATAGCTAGGCCCATACCGTGCTTCCGGCCTTAGGTATGTTATACTAGGAATACGATCATGATTACAGATCTGACTATAAACCTTTATATCTCGATAGACACCACTTGGAGACCATGCACCGAGTACTGAAACATACTGGCAGATAGTAATGAAAGAAAAAATTGACAGTCACTTAAATATGCTTACGTGATTTAAATGCGAAACCATTATGACTTCTCTAATTAATTGGTTACGTCCATGATACTTGACGTCATCCATTTTCACGTGTCCTTCACAACACTACGTTAGTCCAGCTTCACCCAGCTTGGTCTAATTTGTACCAAGCGTAATTCACTTTATTCCACTTTAATCCACCTTAATTCACCTCAATTCACTTCTAATTCACCTTAATCGACTTTACTAAACCGCAAGTAACCTTACTCTGATTTGTTTTAACTTAATTCTGCGTTACTACTGACTTCACACAAGACGCTGATGACGTCAGTGCTGACTTTTTTTTGTTACCACTCGTTGCGGACAACGCCGGCTTTTCTGTCTCAAGGGAATATAATGCTTTCACTATAATATTAATAAAATTGCCTGCAGCGCAACGAAGTCATATGGAGCCAGTGATGCAAATGAGTGCCAACTCCAGCTAGCAAACACCTTGACCATTTTACGAGTAAGAATCAGCAAATAACGCACACTATCATCTGTGCTGCAGACTGCCAAGTTCAGGGGTCATCACCAGTATCGAGCTTCTATTGCTTTGCGACCGTAAGGAACCCGGGGCAAATACACACGACGACGCCGGTCTGTGCATCGCATGACTATATGTTGTGCACTCGACAAGAGGCATTCAGTCCACAAACATAACACTCGTGCAAACTAAATCACGGTAATAAGTGTTTGTCTTTAATCGACTGGTAACATTTCCAGAGGCAGTCCTCGCTAACATATCTAAGCTAATCTCACTCTGTCCTGTTTTGTCTGTAAGCAAACTTTATTATCAGTAAATATATACAGTTCTGTCGCAATTCTTATATGCCCAGACGTTATTGATCGAGAATCGGGGTCTTGGGGATATTCTTGGTTTCTAAACTGAAACCTGAAAACTCGCGACATATTTCGAATCACTAAATTCACGTAAAATAATAGAAGGCTACAATAAAGGGTATTTCAGTGTATCAACCTGACCCAACAGTGCTTTACGGTCGCCCAGAGTCAAGGCCGCGATCGAGTCGTTCTGTACCAGAGGGCGTCGAGTTGGGGCGTGCTGCTTGCGCAATTCGTCTAAACACGGGCACAAGCTGGCAACATCTGCGATGCCTTGTGGGTCTTTGGCCAATCATATTTGAAATGCGTCATCGGCTATTCCTTTGAGGATGTGCTTGATCTCATCCGACTCGTGCATCGACGTGTTTGGATGCTTACACAAGTTGACGACGTCTTCAGTATAGCTGGTGAAGTTTTCGCCGGGTTGCTGAGCGTGTTCGCGAAGTCGCTGTTCTGCGCGAAGCTTGCATACCGCCGGGCAGCCGAGCGGGAATCAATCTCCGTTTCGTGATTTCGTAACCGCAGAGTGGCGACGCTGGTCAAGTAAAACATCACATTGGTCAGCCTAGTCGCATCGACCAATTTGTTGACTGCTCTCGCCCTTTGCTAAGTTGGTAACCAGTCCTCGACGTCTTGGTCATCAGTCCCAATGAATATCGGTGGGTGACGCTGAAGCAGCACGCCGGTACAGAAGGGCGGATTGAGTTTGGGAGCCTTGTGTGCTAGTCGCTTCCGGCATGGCAGAGGCTGGAGGTAAGGTTCGGCTTCGTAGTTCCAGGTTGGGAGACTGGGAGATTACCTCGCATATTTCACCAAAATGTAAGGGGCTTCATTTAGAAGCGGGCCTACGCAACAACAGCCTTGGCCTAAGATTTGGTTTGGGTTGCCTAAGCATATGGGTTCAACTCACTGCGGGGGATCGGCCATGAATCGGGCTGAAGTAGGTAAGAAGGGAAGAATACCTAAATAGAATTTTGTAATTTAGAACCGATATTAAATAAATACTAATCGTTATTATCAATGTTCAGGCTGTATTATTTTAAAATTTGAAATTAGTATTTTTGCGTTCATATTGAGGAAAGTAAAACAATGAAGTTAACATGACAGTGTCTTTGTTTCATTTACAAAATTAAATATGGCATCAAACAAAGAGCGTCGGTCGCTAGCTCGCACTCTCCGGGCTGCCGGACTTCATAGTCTTCTCTCAATGGTTCGTGGCTCTCTTCCCCACTACAATTTCTTACAGCAACGAACAGAGGTTATTTCAAGCTAGTGCAACGTACTCAAATTAACTAAAGCGTACCAGAACACTCCAGAACGAACAACTATATAGACAGTTTACAGGGGCTAGTTTGTGGAGCGCAAAAGCGATGGCACTACCGGCTTCTACGCCATATGGCACCATCTGAGTGCAGCCGAATGCCTGAATTCCGACAAATAGTCACCTAGGTTGCTTGAGTTAGGCAGGTCAAGCTACGTGCAGCATGCAACTACTATCTGAAACTGCTACACGCCGGGACACGTGGTGGAATATAATGCAACAGCAATGCGAACTTTGCACGTATCGACGCTACCCGGCGTGCAAGTCTCATCGCGTGTCAAATGGCACGATACGATGCCAATGATGATTAGTGAATGGCATTCCCAACGGGGCGGTGACAAACAGTAACAAAAAGATTATTGTGTTTTACGTGCCAAAACCATGATCTGATTATGAGGCACGCCGTAGCGGGAACTCCAGAAATTTGGGCTACGTAGGGTTCTCTAAGTACACTCGCGGAAAGGTTAAAATGGACCACGGCTTAGGCGGGGCCGCACCACGGCACTCCTATCGCGCTTCGCGACGAGAGTACTGAGAGCGGCGTCAAACTCCTCCTCCGCACTCCCGCTCTCGCGCGGGTGCTTGTCACGCTTGATAAACTTCCAGTGCAGAGTTCGGCTGCTCTGCTGCTGCTGACGGTCGGGACGAAGGGGCGTCTGAATCTCCAGTAGTTCAGCACTTTGACTGTCGCGCAATTAGCGGACGGCCACAGGCCATCAAACCACCGCAGTGTGAAGGAACCAGAACACGGTGTTTCGTTCTTTTTTTTTTTTGTGCGCGATTTCCAGTCGCGGACACAATACAATGAGGCGTGGCTTCGGTTGAAAAACGCGGACCAGGACCAACTAGTAAAGAAGCGCCTGGTGCCCAGACGTCTACTCTCGTATGCTCGTCCTTTTTAGCTCGCAGCCTCTCCTAACCTTTAGCATCGGCTCAGCGCTCTTTAATCGTAGGTAGCAGCGCGACATCACGCCACTGTAGCCGCAACGTCCGATGCGCTGCCGGACGGGGTTCTCGTGGGCGCGATTGTTCTCCGTGCACAGCTCGCGCTGCAGCTGACGGCTGCCACCTTAAAGCCGCAGGCCCAGCACATTTTTTTTTCTGTCGCGTGACCACTATACCGCGTGGGCAAATGATCGCTGCAGTGTCGCGTCTGCTAGACTTGGAATTATCCGTGCGCAACAGGTCGCTGGAATGACGACACGCGACCCACTCTTCATATTTGCCTATGCTATCTCGCACTCGTGGGTTTATTCTCAGTAATTGAAGTGGCTTTGGCAGGCCTATAAGAACTGCTATAATCGAACCTTGGCTTTTTTAAATTTTTCCTGGAACGTGGGGCTCTTGACATCATGCAAACCGTGCGGCTTGATGCTCTACCTGCGGCTACTCGCTATTAACAGGCTCCTTAGCCGGTGTCGTAAGCTTGCTGGCGTACAGTTTCTACGCCAGAATGTTCCAGGCACCAGTTGAACTGAAGGAGCCTTGTTCGAGTGGCGACCATGTTGGTTGGAATTACCTCTGTTTCTGCCGCAGAATATTAAAATCTGTTTGTCCAAGGTTCGACGATAGCAGTTTTTATAACAGAAAGCCTATCGAAGTCACTTCATCTACTGCGAATAAATCCAGCAATGCGAGATATCATGGGCAAATATAAAGAGAGGGTCGCGCGCCGTCGATCCAGCGACCTGTCGCGCACGGATAATTCCGAGTCCAAGACATAGAGCGTGCGGCTTTAAGGTGGCAGCCGTCAGCTGCAGCGCGAGCTGGGCACGGAGAACAATCGCGCCCGCGACAACGCATCCCGGGAGCGCATCAGACGTCGCGGTTAC